>NC_038241.2:32126603-32127524 GCF_000004515.6 Glycine max
CAGGGACATCATCAGTCATGTCAGGGACGTCTTCAGCCATATCACGTCCCCTCGGTAGTCATCTGATGAACGCGTAGGTCTACGGGCTGAGGCAGTAGGCCTACCGCCTCTCAGGAACATCGCCAGCAGGTCTATCTCTGCCTACAACTCTACTTATGGCACGACCTAAACCTCGTGTTCTGGCCCATGATCTGTAAATCATGTCGAACACGTATTTCTTTCGGTCAAAATATACACATTTTTCTTTATAAAAAAACAACTTTATTTATAAACAAATAAGACTAACTTGAATCAAATTATTTTAAAACATACACAACCTAATTTAAAAAAAAAATTAAACAACTTCATTTATAAAAAAAAACACAACTAAATTATTTAGTAAACATCCACAAGTTAATTTTTTTAAAAAAAATAAACAACTTCAATTATTTATAAAAGAAACACAACTAATATAAAAATAATTCATTACTAAACATCCACAACTTAATTTTAAAAAAAAATTAAACAAACTTCATTTATAAAAAAAAACACAACTAATGTAAAAAAAAATTAATTAGTAAACATCCAACTCTTAATTTTAAAAAAAAATAAGAAACTTCATTTCTAAAAAAAAAAAACACAACTAAATTACTTAGTAAACATCCACAAGTTATTTTTTTTAAAAAAAAATAAACAACTTCAATTATTTATAAAAAAAACACAACTAATATAAAAATAATTCATTACTAAACATCCACAACTTAATTTAAAAAAAAAAATTAAACAAACTTCATTTATAAAAAAAAACACAACTAATGTAAAAAAAATTAATTAGTAAACATCCAACTCTTAATTTAAAAAAAAATAAGAAACTTCATTTCTAAAAAAAAACACAACTAAATTACTTAGTAAACATCCACATGTTAATTTTTTTTTAAAAAA
>NC_038241.2:32127813-32384358 GCF_000004515.6 Glycine max
AAAAAAAAACGCACCACAGCTTTCCCCGATACTGAGCCCGCACGTAAACATCACAACTTAATTTAAAAAAAAATTAACAACTTCATTTATAATCAAATAAACAACTTTATTGATAATAAAATAAAAAAAATTATTTATAGACAAAAAAAAACAACTACTTTCAAAATATATAATTAGTAAACATACACAACTAAAATTATATATACAAATAAAACAATAATAGGAAAAAAATATTTCCAAACATACACAACTTTATTTATACAAATAAACTACTTCATTTTTAAAATAATACATAAGTAATTTTAAATTAAATAATTAGAAAATTAGTCAACTAAAATGATATAAAAAATAAACTAAAACAATTAACAAAAACAATTAACAAAAAAATATTTTTTTAAAAAAAAAAAATTTAAAAACTACTTCCGGAAGAAGTACTTCTTCCGGAACAATTCCGGAAGAAGGCTCTTCCGGAAAGTGCTTCCGGAACCACTGAAAGGCCATCCGGAAAAACCCTCTTCCGGAATGTTTCCGGAACAAGTACATCTTCCGGAACATTCCGGAAGAGGTGTTCCGAGAGTTTTCCGGAAGATCTGTTCTTCCGGAAGTCGTTTCATTACCTACGGAAGAACCCTTCTTCCGGAAGTTCCGGAATAACCCCTAACGGGTCTTCCGGAAGGCTCACCGTCACCAAGCTTCCGCCATTTTTTCCGGCGTCCTTTACCCTAAGGTTCATCTACCCTAAGGTTCATCTACCCTAAGGTTCAACTAACCTACCCTAAATGCTACACATACAGTGCAAAACAAAAGGAAAGCTAAGAAGAAGGCCACCTACCTCGAATGCAAATGGAAGACAAGCCTCGCGGAGAAGATGAAGCCGGAGAAGCCTCGCGGAGAAGAAGAGAAGAAGACAGAATGCTTTTTCGCGGAAGAGAGAAGAGAGGAGAAAAGCTTTTTCGCGGAAGAGAGAAGACAGAATGCTTCCGAAAGAGGGATAAAGTTTTTTATGTTTTTAAATGAAGGGCAAAATTGACCTTTCAATAAATTGCTGGGTGCACCAGCAATATTGCTGGGTGCACCTAGCAACTCCCTAAAAAGAATGATAGTATACGATGAATTTTGCATAGCCATAGGGCCAACTTTTAAAAACTTTACGCTCCATTTTATACTATTCCCTTTGATGTGACATAACGCTACTGTCACAAAGTTACAGCCTTTTGTTTTTTCAGTCTCTTATTCTTAAAACGGCTGCATCGGCTTTTTTGTTATTTGGGATAATTTCTTGGTTTAAATATGTTTAACTAATTGGAAAAATAAGTTATTTTTAATTTATTATCTAAAACTTATTTTTATTCATTTATGTATATGATTTTTTTTTATTTTAGTAATACTTAACGTTAGTCTCATTTTCTTAAATGATGATATAACAAACGAAATGTCGCGCCATCAAATTTAACAACTATCACATCAATGTCACATATTTTTCATTATTTAATTTATTTAAAAAATTCAATTCTTCTTCTTTCCCTTCAAGACCCAACAAATTCCTGACTCCTTTTCTATCCCTGATTCAATTTCCTCGATCATGTTCTCCCCCACACCTCTTCATTCACTTGTTGTCGCTCACTCCTCGAAAATTGGTTAGTCTCATTCTATTAAGTGATAACATGACAAACAAAGTGTCACATCATCAAGCCCAATTACTAACAAATCATCACTCTTTCTATCATCACTCTTCCATTTTACTGCACCACCACGTTTTCTCCATTTTCTCGCAAAACACAACACATTCACATAATTTTCCCTCACTTACTCTATGGCCAAACGTTGTTCTTTGTCACACTCATGTTCTCTCTGTTGCAATCCACGGTCTTCAGTGTAGATCTAGGCTCCTTCTTTCCCTTCTCCAACGAAAAACAACCCCGTGCCACCACCATCATCCAACATAATGGGTTAATGACTAGTCATGCAAGGACCAATGATGTTGTTCCTTGCATTAGGTGTTGTGAGGTGCGAGAATGGAGGAACCAAGAGGGAGGAATAGCTTCCTATGATGCCAAAGCTTAAATCGACGAGTGAGCAAGGGTTTCACAAATGAACACGATGGTGTGCAAGGGTTTGCTTTGGAGATATGTGTTTTGATTTCAGCTTTGGCATCATGGTAAGCTATTTCACCCTCTTGGTTCCTCCATTCTTGCACCTCGCAACACCTCACGCAGGGAACAACATCATTAGTCCTTGCATGACTAGTGACTAACCCATTTTGTTCGACGGCAGAGGTGGCATGGGGTTGTTTTCCATTAGAGAAGGGAAAGAAGGAGCCTAGATCTAAGCTAAAGACTACGGATTGTGATGGAGAGAACAGGAGCGCGACGGAGAACAACGTTTGGCCGCCAAGAAAGTGAGGAAAAATTAGGTGAATGTGCTGTGTTTTGCGGGAAAATGGAAGAGAGCGTGGTGATGCGGGAAAATGAAAGAAAGAGTGATGGAGTGTTAGTGATTAAATTTGATGACGCGACACTTTATCTGTCACATCATCACTTAACGAAATTGAACTCACCGCATGTATTACAATGAAACATAAAAATTATTTAGTATGTAGATGAAAAAAAGTAAATTTTAGTTAGTAAATTGAAAACAACCTATTTTTTAGGTATGAAAAATATATTTAAGTCTAATTTATTTTAAAAATTATCAAATGAGAATACTTTTTAAATTAATTTTTATTTAAGGATAAGTCATAAAAGTAGTTATGACTTTATAAATAAAAATCTTAAATCTTTTATACAAATTTTAGTTCCAAAAAGGTCACATCTTTTAAAATTGATTTATGACTTTGTTTAGAAAGTCATAATTAATTACTTTTATGATTTATGATAATTAATTCAAAAAATAATTCAATTTGATAATTTTAAAAAAAATACCCCCAAATTTTAAAAGTGACAATTACATCATTCAATAGTGTATTATTTATATTATGGATTTCATTATGATATACATACATTCTTTTCTCTCTCACTAAAACACGCAATCTATCGTTAGATTACCCTACTATTGTATAAATTTAATATTAAGTTATTAACACAAGTATAGAGCTGCATATTAAAGGTCGACAACCAAGAGATCCAGCTTTAATTGTTGTAAATCTTCATTATGTCTCTCTTTTGATTCATATAGATAAAATAATAATTAAAGATCGAAAACTATCTGCCTTTGTTAAAATTTTAACTGAACACAACAAGGATATAATTTTGATTTTCCTTTTAAAAGATCTCCCTCTTCTAAGATAAAATCCTAAAGGTCTTTTATTAATTATTTTCTCCATATAAAGCTCTCCCGTACCGTACGTGCACGCGTTATGTAGATTCTACAGCAGTCACACTATTCATTGAGAAATGTGGGATCGGCGTTGCATTACCTCCAAATAAATTGCCAACTTTATTATTCAAAATTTCAAATGGATATTAAGTTTTTTTTAATGTGGAAATGGATAGCAAATTAGGACCACACAGGTCACTTCAATTCAGAAGCAAATAGCTCTTCAATGTATATATTATTTGCATATTTAATCCATTACGTTATTTTCATATAATATCTCTTGTAATCAATATAATATACATGTCTTTTAATACTTATATTTTCTTTTTCTTTTTCTTTTTCTCCAAACAATTTCTTGTGCAAAAAAGTAGCATACAGTGAACATTTTTCTTATTTTTTTCAAGTCTATACTTCTAATTATTATAGATATTGAACTATCAACTACTCCCCATAATTTCACACACTACGCAATCTTTTTCTTGTCATTCTTCCTCCATCCCTATCTTATAGGTATAACATTTAAATTATAATAGGGAATCCTTTCCTTTAACAAGGTCGTGTGATGGCGAAGATCATAGCTAACCAACGTCTACAAGAACAAAGTAGTTTGTCTTTTATATCAATTAATTATAAGTTAATCTAATTAACAAGCGAATATAATATTAGATATATGAATGAGTACTCTTTGAAATAATAATATCCCTGTATCATATGATTGATAATTTACTTGCCGTTTTCTTTTAATCTAAAATTATTGCTTATTGCAAGTAGTTTTGACTTCCAGACTCCAGCTAGTATACAGATCAATTATATCTATCTGGCAGACTCAAATGGACTAGGATAGTATAGAAGTTAGATTTGGTATATCCTTCTAACAAACATGGTGTAATTTGTTTTTTAGGTAATAGGGGGTGTCAACATAATGTTTAGGGAGTGTTAGTGTAATGTATTTCAAACAATTAATAATGATAATATATATAAGAGTAAAAGAGAGAGAGAGAGAGAGAAATCACGGAGAATTTGATAAAACTTTAAGAAATACTAGTATAATTTATAAGTAGAATCAAGTACAATTAGAATTCACACAAGAAAAAGGTACAATTTCATAAATTCAATAGAATAACACTATTTTTCCATTGTTCAATCTCCAATAATTGATTTTATGGGGTTTTTTAATTTTCAATGTTCAAGCCTTCAAGGTTGATTTCTAGGAATTTGGTACGCTCAATCATCCCAAATTTTATGACGATAGAGCTTTGGGCCTATAAGCCTATTTCAATGCATACGAGACCTTACAACTATTGCATATTGCATGGGAGTTGTTATTAGTCCAATAAAAATTGCTACCAGTCTCTATCAACTTTTAAAACCTATGGAAAAAACTATTTTATTCCTCAGTTCAAACCCACCACACCCCCTCTCTTCCCCTTCACCTTTCTCGCACCCCAACAAATACACAATAGAAAACCTAATTCTGTGTACAAAATATAAAACAGAATTATGATTTCTGTTTTATATTTTGTTTGCACTCCTTTATTACAATTGAAATATGATTCTGCATACAAAATTCAATACAGAATGTGATTTCATTTTCAGATTTTGTTTGTACCATTGCACTACACCGGAAACATGATTTCTTGAGAAGGCATTTTTGTAAGAAAAAAAAAAAGTTTAACCACTTGATGGGGGCCAATAGCAATGCTATTGGGTCAATGGCAACTCCCCTGTTGCATATGGTTGAAGCCTTGAAGGTATAAGGTAGGCCTGGGCTCTATGAACTCATGCTTTAATTTGGGTTGCTTAGGACAGGTCCTAGAGATCGGTTCGAAAGGTGAGATTAAGTTTTGGACTGTACAAGCTCCCAAATGTTATTTGTTTAACATTTATTTTAATCCACATATAGTAGGGGGAACTTTTATATTTTATTAATGTTTCTAATAAAAATTTAAAAGCTAAACATGAAAGATTTTGTATTTTAAAAATTAAATAAATGTAAATGATCAGAAGTTTTTTTTTTAATTTACTAATTATTTGTTTAGTTTATTTTAAATATAAAAAGTCATGCGAATAGTATTAAATAAGAAAAAATTAAAATTTTGTATTATTAATAAGTTTATTGATTAGATTAATATGTTTTAAAAAAAACATGATTAGATAAACATAAATTTAAATTTATGTATTAACTTAATATATTTTTTATAATTTAAAATTAAATTAAAATATAAAATCCATGTGGAGATATGAATAGTGATTAGTGAGGAAAAACTTTTCTACTCTCGATGTGTTATAAGCAGAAATCACCCTCCATTGAGAGGGAGAGTAAGTGAGAGTCTTATACTCAAAATTGTATATTCTAATTTATGTATGTATAACGATTATATATTTTTAAAATAAGTTTGACAATTTACAAATGATAATTTTATTTTTTGAAATAATTTAATAGGTATATATTGTCAGTATTTATTTATTTTTACATGGAGATAAAAAAAAAACCAAAACAAGAAAGAAAAGAAACTAAAGTCTTAAAACTTTATTCCATAAACATGATGTACCAAATGCCATGAAAGAACCTGAAAGATGCCCGACTTCAATCTAAAAAATCTTTATCCCACAAACATATACTCCCTCTCATCAGAATTATAAGCAACAAAAATTCATTATTTTTTGTCTTAAATATAAATAAATTTTAATTATTTATCTCTTATTTGATTTAATGAAACTCTTATTCTTTCTAAAATTGCTTTGAAGTTTTGGTTTTATTATTTTTGTGGCGATGGCATTGTTCACGCCCAAGGATGACGTGGAGCTGCAAATCATGCGATTTCACAAGGAAACAAGATTAATTTGGATAAATTTCTTAAAAAGTATTTATAGAAAAATAACAAAATTATATTAAAGTTTTGTTTTGCTTTGTTGTCATTGACCTCATGGATAAGCTTAACTTATTTTTACGCATCAGCTAAGTTATCCCAAATTGCATGGGATAACAAAGCAATTTTCATATAATATTATTTCACCTATTATATTGGTTATAGGAAGAAAAAAAAAATCGTATGCTTTCATGTGAATGTTATTATATTCCAAAACTTGACCATCCGTGGTTCAAATTAATCTCAACTGGACTACCTTGTACGTGACATGTTACCCCATGAGTAAATAAAACAAAGAAAAAAGGTCTATAGTCTCTACGCCTATTCCTATTGCCATCGTATCTTTTATAATTTATGTATATGTTTATATTTCAAATAACTACTTTTCATGTAATTAAATTATATTGTTAATTAAAAATCAATTATTATTTGAATATTTTATAAATACAAGTATTTGAATAATAATTACAATTTTAAAAAACTTACATAAATTGTTAATAATTTTAAGAGTCATTGCATAAATAAAGTATAATTTTCTATAATTTAG
Organism: Glycine max; assembly: GCF_000004515.6. NCBI lineage: Eukaryota > Viridiplantae > Streptophyta > Magnoliopsida > Fabales > Fabaceae > Glycine > Glycine max. The sequence goes on from NC_038241.2 coordinate 32,134,546, forward strand.
TTAAAATTTTACTTTTATTTATTTTCATACTTTGTGAAAAAAGATTAAAAGATATTGTTCACGAAATTATATGTAATTTAGTTGATACAATAATTCTGTCATTCGAAGATAATTTATATTATATTTTATTATTATTTAATTGGTTAATTGGTGCATATTAAACATTCATTTTTACTAGTTTATTGTGCTTTTATCTTATGTTATTATCGTCAATGGTGGATTCAAGACTCAGGGTCAATAGGGATAAATTATTGTTTTAAAAAATTAATAATATTTGTTATCATTCATATGAAAATAAAATATAAAATAGTGCAAAATATATTTTGTTCCTATAAAATTTTCAAATTTCAATTTTAGTCTCTCTTGTTTGTTTTTCCATCCCTAGATTTTGGACTGGATCTAAACTTTTTTTTGACCCTCTAGAGCATTATCTAAACTATTTTGAGGGATAAAAGTGATGTATTTCAAAATTAGGAGATGAAAAATGAATAAATTTTTTTTAGAGAGAGAAATTAAACTTTAAAATTTTTGGAAAAATCAAAAACATTATTTATCCTCTGAAAGAGAATGAAATGTTAATAATGATCTAACAAGCAAATAGTACTGCATGCAATCTTAATTATATATTTGTTAATTGCTTTGTATGAATTTAAAATTAATTGTATATCTTTGACCCAAGTCCAAAAAATACAATAATTAATTTTTCAACTATATGAATACTTAGATATGATAAAAGCACAATAAATTAGTAAGAATGAATATTTGATGTGCATCAGATATCAAATTAAACATTAATAGAATATAATATAAATGAGAAAAATGATTATACGGATAAAAAGTTTTTTACCATCGTTCCATCATAATTTATCATGTATATTAAGTTTGTTGACTTTAAAGATAGTTACTCTAAAAATCACATTAACGTGGTGAATTATGATTAGATGACAATGTAAATATTTTACATTGTCAGCCTATAACCATTAAACTTCATATAAATTATCTTCGAATGACAAAATTACTGTATCAACAAAATTAGAAAAAAAATTTATACAGTGACAACATAAAAAGCTTTACACAAATATCCAATCATATCATGTATGATAAGTGTATTAACTTTTATGATAATTACTTTTAAATTTATATTAGTGATTGGACGAAAGTCTAAAGTATTTTTTTGTATTGTCGATATATAAACATAAATCTTCATTAAAATTACATATAATCTCCTGAAAAATATCTTTTAATGTTTTTTACAAAGTATGAAAATTAGAGAAAAAACAATTTTAACTAAATTATAGAAATTTATATTTTATTTATGCAACGACTCTTCTTAAAATTATTAACAAATTATGTAATTTTTAAAATTATAATTATTATTCAAATATTTTGTATTTAAATAATAATTAATTTTAATTAATAATATAATTTAATTAAATGATACATAGTTATTTTAAACATAAACATATATGTAAATTATAAAAGACACGGTACAGTGGCAACAAAAATAGGCATAGAGACTAGAAATCTTTTTTGCCAACAGCAATCTGAACCAGTGGGATCCTCAATTGTTCATTGACTGTACAAGGAAGATCTCCTACGTTGAGACCTCCTAATCTTTTCTCATACTTGCGTATCAGATATATCTAATGGCCCAAAATAGTTTCGCATGGTGCAACACCTATTACACTTTCCCATGCTAAAAGGCATCCTTCAAACCAGCAATCTCACTTTCTGAAACGTAGTAAATGGAGAAGTTACTCTCTATATCATTGACTTTGAGTTAAACAACAATTCCCTTTAAATGAAACTGCTTTCCAAATATGCACCAAGAGTGTGTTTACGTGCAAGGTGGTTTTGATGCATGTTCTATTTTAGTTTTTAAGTGAAGAAGGGAAAAAATCTAAATTTATTTTGTTTTGTACTTCAAATATTTCACTTCTTTTGTTTTTTCACGATTTGAAAAACAAAGATATGAGGCTACATTTCAATTTTAGTTGCTGAAGTTATTGCCATTTGCTCTGTAGTAGTTAGTTGGTCCAAATCCTTCTCAATAATTAGCTGAGCAAATAAGCATTTCAGAGTCAGTGAGAGAGAAATAGAATTAACTAATTAAGGATGGTGTATCATGTATATATGCACTATCCAGTCTTGGTAACGTGTATGAATCGTCTATTGAATATACACAGCAAAAGTTTTGGTGCTACATCACTCTCAACATTATTTTCACAGCAATCACATCGCAACCTTTCATACTCAGATTAATGAAATTTATAAACCAATTTAATTTAAAAATAAAAATGTATGAAGGAGATAAAATAGGATTTATCTATTATTTCGTAGCAAAACAAAAAAAAAGACTACTAATTAAGTTTTTTGTGTATAACACATTCGTGTGTATTTTAGAATTAAATAAACTTTATAAATAAAAATTAATTCAAGAGAATAAAATATGTTTTCATTATTGATAAAGAATTCAATTTTAGTAAATGAGAATAAACTAAAAAGGCGTGACATTTACAAATTAAAGAAAAAATCATGAAAACAATTTATTTAAATCAAAATACATTATATTTATTGATAGTGTTAAAATTATTTTTTTAATTCAAATGATAATATTACTCTTTAAATAATTAAATGATAAACTTACTTTACTCTCTAAAATATTACAAAAATAACAGTAAACTAATATAGTTTTTAAGAAAAATTACTATACTAATAATATAAGAATCTAAAATCTAAAATAATAGAAAAATAGTGTTATTAAAAATAAACATAAAAATAACTTATTAACATAATAATAAAATGATATTATAAAAATAAATTTATATATATATATATATATATATATATACATATATATATCACGGGTCCCAAGTCTAATTTTTATAAACTCCATAACATAATGATAATCATATAAAAATAAAAAGTTATAGTAAATATTAAAACTATGCAATTATATTGAATTAGTTTCGCCGTTAAAAATGCTCGCGCAGTTAGTTAAATGATTGGATAGCTAGGTTCCTACTCCAAATGAGTTTAAGCATTTACGACTTGTCGGTTATTTAATTTGTCATTCCCATCAATCTTATTTTAATTTGTTTGGCTGGAAATTTAGAATCTTTTAGATAAATTTTATAGGAATCATAAAGTTACATATATTTTTATTGATTTTATTTGTTTATTATTTCTTATATTATATAATTTAATAAAATTATTATTTTTTTTATTATAGTAAAAAATTAAAAATTAAGTTTCAACATTTTTATAATAAAAATTTCATGAAAAATTAAAAAAAAAATAAAAAAATATTGTTTTTCAGAAATATTATTTTTAAAAAATATATACCAAACATTAAAAATTAAAATTTTTAACCTATGATTTTTGAAAAAACAAAATTTTATCTTCTACCAAACTTCACTTGCTGTATATCGAGTTTCGATCGTAATTATCTCTGCTAAACCTTCAACTCTGCCTAATGCTATACAAATCCTTGTCACAATCACCATTAATTTACAATACATCTTTAGTGTTCAAATAAAATAAGATATGCGATCATTATCAAGTACACTTTTTTTTTCTTAAATTTGATTTTAAATATTTTATTATAATTAATATATAACTTAATTTTTTATTTTTGATAAATAATCATTTATTTTTTTTTATAGTTTTTCATATAAAATTTTAAAATATCTGTTTTTTAAATACTCATGAAATAAATTGATTGACTTATTTTAAATTTCCTTTATTCAAAACCTATTACTCATACAATTAAGTTTTACTTAAAATTATAAAAATTCAATTTTTGTTTCATAGTTTTATTTATCCTTTAAATTATTTCTTCTCATATAAACCCCCCAAAAATTCGAATGGAATATCAGGATTTGTGTCAAAAAAATTATAACAATTAAGAAAATAAAAGATTAAATCTGAATAAAAAACATATTAAGAGATCAAAGTTAAACATCATTTCTATATATATATATATATATATATTATGCTTTCAATAAAATAAAATAGAAAATATGAATGATGGATGCTAAATACGAAATGAGAGTGTACAAATATTTTGAAAATGAATTTTATATGTGGCTAGAGGGATTAATTTTTAATATGCAATTAAAGCGTAGTAATAGTGCAGTTTATAATGTTAGTCAAAGACTAAAATAGTCTAAAAAATGCGAAGAGAAAAAGTGGGTATCACGAATCACCATTATAATTATTATAAATTATATTTTTTATTTTTTTAAATTGAGAATTTAAATATTTTTTAAGATAAATTGTCAAGTAGTTAAAAAACAGCATTGTATCAAAATATAAATTATTTATCATAAATTTAAAATATAATTTATCTGTTCAAAAATATTTATTTATTATGAATTTTAATTATAATATAATTTATATTTTCAAAGTATTTATTCATTGTATATTTTAGTCATACTTAGATAACATTTAAAGCACAAACTAAAATACTAATTAATAATAACAAATGGAATAAACAATATAATTAAAACCAATAAAATTCAAGACAATTGATAGATAACCGAGGCCCATCGTAACCAAAGAAATAACCTCACAAAAAAAAAAAAAGATAACCAAGGCTCATTTAAGGCGATTTTTAGTTTTTTAAATTTTTTTTTAGTATGTAAATTTTAATAAAAACATTTGATTATTTTGTGTGTGTAGTGTGTAATGACAATAATATGGTTAGAAAAGCTTAAATATGTTTTAAACAGTTCAAATTTTGAAATCTCTGAAATAGACTTTTTTTTTTTTCTCTTATTTCTCATGTTTCTAATGTCACCTCTTACTTATTTACAGAGTACATATAGATTTAAAAATGCTTATACATTTCCGTCACGCGTTTTGTAAAAACCGGCAGCCACCTACCCTCACTGCATTAAACGGATCACTTTTTGGTTTTTAGTGACGAAAGTGAAGTTTGATTCTATATAACTTGTAATTTTGATCCCATCTATTTATTTGAGGATATATTCTAGCATTGACCCAAAAGTCTCCCAGTGCACCAAAAAAATTAACAGCCGTCAAATATTAATTTAAAAATATTAACCGTCTTGATCAAACTCAAAGATGTCTTATACGGTATTTAAATTCAATGTATGAATATGCTTTTGCATGAATTGACATTTTTGCTCTTAATTCATCATGCTTTTCTCTATGCTCATGCCTTAAATTTAGGCAATTGAACCTAGAAAAACACAAACTAAAAAAAGAATGAAAATAACAAGTATGTAGCAAATATTTTTTTTTATTCTTTATTTCAACAATTTACTCTCATCACCACTATCACAACAACATTCTTTTGTTGCTTATCACACTCTTCTAAGAACAAATTGGACCACACCCTTCTAGTGAAGCTTGTTACTATCTTTTTAGATTCATTTCAAATTTTAAATTTCAACTCATTCCAAATTTCAAACTTAGAATCAATTTCAAATATTAACTCAATATTATAATCAACAAAATAAGGTAGCAATTTTCATGATAGTCATGGTTCAAAACAAAATAAAAACAACAAAAAAAACAAAGAAAATAAGAACATCAATCATTGTATGCAGTTGATGAAGATTTGGGTCATAGAGAAAAGGAAAGATCACAGTGTTGATGACCTCCTTATTGATGGCAACGAAGGCAACGACAATGGAAGTGTTAGAGTTCAAGACAATGACCTTTTCGTTGACGGTGACAAAAGCAACGACAACATAGATGTCACAGTTCAAGGGCACTGACCTGCTTCTCTTCCTTTCCTTCATATGTCTCTCCTTTCTTGTCTCATTCCTTCTAGAGTACGGTTGGGGAAGTGGAATAGTGGCGGAGGAGGTGGTTGGTGATAGAGGAGAGACCATAAATTGAATTTATAAAAAAAAAACCCTAAAAAAAGATGAAGAGCATCGTGTTGAGAATTTTCAATAAACCTTATATAATACCAAATGAGCACCAAAATACATTACGTTAGATTATCAAGAGGTTTTAAGGAATACCTGGATCCATAGAGCTTAATTAACACGCAGCGGAATCTGACAGTGGTCACGAACAATTGGTTTAATGACCTTCCTCAACCAAATCATCTTCTTCCTTATGGGGCCTTCGTTTTCTCTTGGGAGAGGAGAAACTGTTTGTTGATTTGGTATATTGGGGACCATAACCATGCCTTATGTTTTAAATTTATTAGGGTTCCCATTATCCCCTAATGGACCAAATTGGTTTCCGCTCATTAAGCCCATATCAATTATCTGTTGGCAGTCTAATAAGCTCACTTCAATAGATCACTTTATATTGAACTCATTTAAATGTAAATAACTAATATAAATGTTATAATATAATATGTAACCCATATTAATTAATTAGGAATTATAAAATTCCTAACAATCTTCCACTTGGGCTTCATATTAACCTTAGACATTTATATCACAAAATTCTTTAGACGCGCAACCGTACGTTATTTACTTTTAGACTCCTTTTATACAATCTGGTCCATCTCATACAGCAACAGGAAAACACTTCAGTTTTCATCATAATTTAGCTTGACTAAGCCACAATGATCACCACTGTTACTCATACTCGATGACATAGATCAAATATGGATAAGCGGCATGAAAATTACATACAATGTGATCTTAATCATGTCTATTTCCAACTAGTCCAAACTTTATTCTTTATAGAGATCAATCCAAAATGCAATACAAATATTGCACACAAACAAACTTATAATGAAATGATAAACTTCAACTTTATTTCTGCAGAAAATCCAAATACCAAATATGTTTGTAAACCATAAGATATAGAACATAAGTAAGACTTCCACTAAACTAAGGTATTGTCAGGAATTATACCCATATGAGCAGTGTGCTCGTAAAAAAAAAACTTTAGTGTCATACATTTAGTAAGTGGATCAGTTAGCATGGAATGAGTTCCTATATGTTCTATACAAATCTATATTTTTTGGATTCTTTATTTAACAACCAAATACCTTATGTCAACAATTTTTTATTTGGTTGAATCCTTAATAAGACTGCTAAGATATTGTTTCAATAAACACCTGATGGCTACTTAATGTTGGCGACAACAAGCAAGCCAGTTACAATAATTTAGCAATCATAAATTCTAGTATAATGTCTCATAGCAAAATATCAACTCCACCAACATGGTCAAATGTGAATCCTAATGTGAAGTGATTGCTATTAAAACATTATGAAATAATCGAAGTCAATAGATCACTTTATATTGAACTCATTTAAATGTAAATAATTAATATAAATATTATAATATAATATGTAGTCGATATTAATTAATTAGAAATTATAAAATTCCTAATACATCGCAATTAATAAGTTTTTTTCTATGATAAAGGTATTATAGATATTTCACATTTTAATTATACTTTCTCTTATTCAAATACTAAATTGTGATCTACCAGTGGGCAATCTTTTCGATTTGTCCACCCTAAAATTCTCTTGATAATAAAAAATTGATAACATTTAGGATATTATATATACTTTTTATGTATTTTTTATTTTTTATACACATATTATAAAAATAAAATAAAACTCTTAGTCTTTTTTTCTCTACACAAATTCAAATCTGTTGATTTGTACATTTTGCTGGGAAGGACAAATCGCTTGACTAGAAGGAATTCAATTATCTTGTTGAGTTACTGAATAGAATTAGAACGCAGTAATCTAATCGTAAAAGCATTTAAGTATTCGTTGTGTTGAACGAAGGGTGTGTTAGATAATGAAAATTAAGGGATAGTATAGAAATAGTATAGGATAAGTACAAAACAGTTTTTAATTAAAGCAAAAAGGGAAAACAAAGGACAGGTTCAAATAGGGCCAATAATGTTAATTTGCCAAAATGTGTCGAATCATCAATCTTATCTGAGAGGTTTTTGGCTATATCCACAATTTCGTACAGAAACAGTAGGTAGCCAGAATTAATGGAAATCCCAAAAGAAACATAAATAAACAAACCACTCATTATTGGTGCATTGACTGCTAGTGAATAGTGATTCATGACGAGAACGAAATGTTTACGGTACGTTTTAATTTGTCCTCTTTACTTAATTACATAAGTAGTGTTTGGACAAGGAAAAAACATTTTTTTTAATTAAGAATGTTAGTAAAAAAATATTTAAAACGTTATTTGAAACATATTTTTTTATTGAGAAAATCTTCCAAAAAAAAAATAATAATATATGTACTTATTATCATCATTAAACTACAAATTGATATATCATATATGGTAAATTTTTTGTTTTTTTACCAAGCTATATTAGAAGTCACGTTTTTTTTTTGTAATTTTTAATAGATTGATGATATCATTTTTTTTAATTGTTAATACATAAAAATTAAACTCACGTGGATAGATGATCCAAGAAGATTTGAATTAAAAATTTTATTTAGTACTTTTTATTATTATATAATCCTTGAAAAGTACTATTATTTTGTTAACTAATTTCTCTTGTCTCATTCTATTATCTATTCTGCCACCACACAAAACAATCGATAATCACAACTCATACCTACCTATTTGCAAATCTTCATTGGCCAAATTACATTATATGAAAATGGCGGAACTCGCAAGATAACCAAAATTACTTTATTTCTTGTTTTGAAAATGAGAGGATAAGAAAATAGTGAGTTAACTTAAATACAATTACACGGAAATTAAACCCTGACTTAAATCCTTTCTTTTCTTTTCGTAAATTGTGTTACCAAACAAAACATGAATTTCATCTCTTCAATTCAACATATTCCGTGCATGTTTGATTTGTAAATGGAAATGTTGTGATAGATATTCTAATGTAAATCCAAAGATAAAAATCAAATGTATGTAAAAGTAATAGTCCTTATCTATTAACAAAATAACTTTTGTCTCAAACCTAATTTTACAATAAAGAACCAAAGATGCACTAAGAAAATAACAATCCTTACCGTTAAACATGTTATGTAATATCTTATGATCGTACCCGAGTAAAAAAAATTCAAAACTATGTAATTATAAGATTATGTAATTAATGATGATTTAAAAAATTAATTGATATTATTTATATACATAAAATATATTTATTTTTTGGAACCTATCACTTAAGAATTATAGAATTAAGCGTATTTAAATTAATATAATTATAAAATGAATGATTTTTTAAGAAATTTCATAAAAAAACATGAGTATGTATAAAATATGATGAAAAATCTTGTATTTATTTATAAAAATAATTAATGATCTTAAAAGTAATCAAACAATCTCAGAAATAATGGTTAAAATTTCAAAAATGACTATTTAGATAAGATTTTAACCAATAAAAAATTCTGATTAAGAAACATATTAAATAAAGTAAGCATATAAAGTGTGATAATGGGAGAGTAAAAAAAAAATAGTCAATAAAAAGTGTCACATGTTACATCGATGGCAACCCTGAATGTGTGCGTCAAAATCAGGGTTCTTTTGTTGAGTTCTCTCCATTGAGACGTCTTATTCGGCTGCATCAACGGCTAGGCTCAATGCACCATAGACAGTGACATTCATGCCTTTAATTTTAATGCATTGTCGGTATCATTATTTTTACATTGATAATTAATTAATATATATATATATATATATATATATATATTCAAAATAAATCACTTAAAATTATTTTATTGAACTGTCAATTTATTATAATTAAATTCTTTTATTATTAATAAAAATCATGTAAAATTATTAAATAATAAGTGAAACTTATGAAATAAATGGTACAATAAATGTATCCAAGAAAATTTACATAATAATAAATAATAAATGTATATTATTAAAAAATATAGAGTATATTCACAATATTTTTTTCCTATTACTTGTTTGGATAAGCTTTGATTGAATGCAAAACAAAGAGTCTAATAATAATAACAAAAAAATAAAAGACAAACCGTGTAACTTCTCGAAACACTTTTTCGGTTGGGAAAAGCCGATATAGAAGGGAATCATTAATAATATACCAAAGCTTTTTTTGGTGTATTATATTAGTTTTAGTATATTATCTTGCTTTGGTATAATATTTTTTTATAATATGTTTATATAGAGGAATAGGTTTGTAACTTTTATTAATTAATTTGATATTAGTTTACAGTTATATATATACAAATGAACAGCCCTAATATGTAGTGAATCAAGTTACCAATCTCTTAATAATTCTCAACAAATCAGAATTGGAAATAACAAATTTACACGGCTAAATAATTAAAGGAATTGAAAACTAATTATTATTATTAATAGTTTATGCTTTGGTATAACAATATACGAAAGCTTAAAGACTTACTTAAATATCAGATTATAAACTTATTACTTATTTTTAATGTTATTGTCACATTATTTTAATTATATATATCATTATAATTAAATAAAAATATATTTTTAATATACTTTTAAAATCAAAGGATTTAAGGAAGGTATGATATATTTTTATACAAAGATAACAACTTTTCTCCTTTTTTGTTTAGTATACTGTATTTGGTAATAATTGTTATTTTAATGTTATTCTAATTCAGATACTTTACGATAAAATATATGTTTAAATTAAAAATTAATTTTAAAATAATATGATTTATATTTAAATATTTCATTATAAAATCAAATTAAAAATAAATTTTAAATCTAACATATAAATTACTCAAAGTAATTTTTATCTAGAATTATTTTTTAATATAAAATTAAACATATAAAAATGAATTCTGAATTATTTTTATAATTAAACACCAGTAATGAGTAATGAGAAGGTAATAAAACATTTCTATTTTGATTGGGAAATTATATGCAGAAATGTGTTAGTTAAGTTTGCATTTTATTTGAAGCAAGAGAAAGAAAAGCAAGTGGCAACAAACATTAATGTAAGACACACACACACAAGACCATTGTCATTGATTCTAATTCTAATTTCTTCTTCAATCTGTCTCATTTCACAGAGAAAATAAAATAAAATAAAATCAAAGGCTTTGATTCTTCTATTCTTCTAACTTGTTAAGTTCCAAATCTACAACCACTGGAGAGAGAGACATCCCCTCCGACATTTTCTCTATTCTTCAAGCAAACTCTTCGTCTCAGATCTCTCTTTCTCTCTCTCTAGGGTTTCCGTTTCTCTCTCTGCTATTTATGATCACTCTCTGACGCGCTTCTGTCACCAAATCAAGTGCTTCCGTCTCTTCCCCTTCTTCTCTGGTACGCTTCCGCTATTTCGAATCTTCGATTCCAATGCGCGTCGCTCTTCGCTGATTTCAGATCGATTTTTTTGTGCAGATTGGAAGGATTCGTGTGGTCGGAGATGGTGGTTTCGGGGCCAATCACGCCGGGGCAGGTGCGTCATTACTACTGTGATTCTTCGATTCGGTGGCTGAAAATTCGAAAATGCGTGTTTGTACTGAACGGAATTGGTTTCAGTTCGTGTGTGGTAGTTCTGAGTTGTGATTTTGGTGATCTGCTTGCATGTTGTGTTGTTTGCAATTTGAATCTGATTCTTAGCAAGTAGTGAGATTGTTCAGTCTGGATTTGGATGGTGTGTGGAAGCAAAGGGAATTCGTTTTTTGAGTTGGATTGAGAGCAATTGTGTGAGTTGAGTTGCTGAATCTGTTGTTTTTCTGATCTGAAGCGGTGTATATGTTTGGGGGAGAACCGTTTTTCAGTTAAACTTGAATGACTGTAAGATTTGTAAAAGTATGTTACGTGCAAGGAAACTGCTATGCTGTCACTCAAATTTGAGCATGTTGATGTGGGGAGTAAGAAAATAAATATATAGTTTCCGTTTGTTTCAATGGTGTTTGTTGAAGAGTGGTTTTGTTGTTAATGACTCAATTTTGTTTGATTATTCTGGGATGTGCTTGTTTTTCCTGCTTTTGATTATTGTCGTGAATTAAAATATTTATGCTAATTTTTGGGAGGTCAGTTTTCTGATGGAGCTTTGTTTTATGTCTTCAGGTGTCTTTCTTGCTGGGGGTTATTCCAGTTTTTGTTTCATGGATATATTCAGAGTACTTAGAGTACAAGAAACTCTCATCTCCTCCCAAAGTGTAAGTTTCTTTCACTGTCACTATAAAGCAAATTATATTGACTTTAACTGCTTGGGTTCTATCAAGTGTTAAAGTTTATTGGTGGAATGTATATATCGAGAATTAGGTTTCCTCTCTTCTATTTGACCATTTCTTCCTGTGATTGGATAGACATAGTTGAAGAGGGTAGTTGTGATGAAGAAGATAAGTAGATAACTATGATATTATAGAAATCTTGTGATGACACTTGATTATATTATAATAATGATGTAATCTGCATTGATAAAGAGAAAATATTTAAAATAAGTATTATTTAAGGTATTTGGGGATCAATAGTGGTTCAGAAATCAGGTAGCAACATTTAATCATCAAATTTACAGCGTGCAATCTTTAAAATAAGTGATATTTGTGAAGACATGATAGTACACAAATCAGTGAACGGATACTTCATACTTATATATTTAATAAAATAATTAGATGCTGCCTCTAAACTCTAAAGCTTTGAACTGTTTGGACTTTGGACCCCCCAGTGCCCAGTGTTTGTGGTACATGCATGGACACTTAATGTCTCATGTGGATTTGATTCAACTACTTGTGTCATGCAAACAAAACTACTATTGAGAATTTGGTATTGGAAAATTGCATTTTGAACACAAACACCTACTAATATGGATGGTATCTTTCCATCTTTGATTTTGATCTATTTCAAGTTTTTATTTAGACAACTAAATTGGATTTATGTTATCACTCTCTTCGTTGATCAAAGATGTACTTTTTTTTTTAATCATGCTACTTTCAAAACTGAATTTCCTACTCTAAAGTTTAGTGTTTTTTTTTTTAATTATGGAAAACATAAATTTATTTATTTGCAAATATTTTCAGACACTTTATAAATTTTCTTTGTTGGCTGCAGTCATTCAGATGCTAGTCTTGAAGAGTTGGGGAAGGATGCAATTAAGGAAGATGATCGGGCCATTTTGCTGGAATCAGGGCTTACAAGATCAGCATCAGCAAAATTCCATCCACCATCTGTCAAATTGAATTTGATTCGGTCATTTTCTACAATAAAAATTTGATGGGGTTCTTTCTGTTTTCTACCTTTATCTTTAAAGATCCTTATCTTTTTACTTGTCATTTGTAGGTTTTTGACCATGGATGATTCTTTCTTGTTAGAAAATCGAGCAACTTTGAGAGCAATGTATGTCATCATTTTGTGAATGACCAAATATAATCTGTTCCACTCTCTGAATTCTGAAGATGTATTTACTATTTTTTTCAGGGCCGAATTTGGCCTGATTCTGTTTTATTTCTACATATGTGATCGAACCAACATACTTGGAGATTCCACCAAGGTACTTATATACCAATTATCGTGTCTCCACTTGTTTTTGTTTGAGCTATAACTTGAAATATTGTTTTGAAGTGACCTGCATAAAGGAACCTTCTTTTCTAAGACATCCACAGTTTTCTATGCTTCTCTATAATTATTTGCTTTTTAGTTTTCACATATTTTCTTTGTATTAATGTTTCTATTTTTCTTTTTGATATTTATATGTAAATCATATCCATTTTGAGATATGTGACTAGGAATGCCTTCAAACTAACTATGCAAGTAATTAAAAAGCATGCTATCTTGTAAAATGTTTCACCTTCAGTATAATTTTCAACTTGGTAGTTTTTACACTTATCATATTTCACAATTTATGATTTCGTATCTCAATACACTTTTCTGTGGCAATTTCTTTGCCCTATCATTGCTTTTCACCAGGTTTGGTGAGATTTATTCTGTGATAGAGGCTTGACTTGGGAAGACATATCTTGTAACATGTTTTACTTGTAGTGTTTTATACTTAGCTTAATTCACATTTCGTAACTTCATAGCCCAATGCACTTTTATGCAACAATTTTTTGTTCAATCAATGCTATCTGCTTTGGCTAGACATGTACTGTGACACGCTTGATTTGGGAATACTTGTTTCGTCGATTTCTAAAGATGTGTTCAACTCTGAACTAGTGTTCTATATATTTAAATCATTATATATTTATATGATTTCAAAATATTGCCATTTGTAATAATTTTTTGTACTTGCTTGACCGTTATTTTTTTTTTCGCAGAGTTATAGTCGGGATCTTTTCATCTTCCTCTACCTTCTTCTGATTATAGTTTCAGCTTTGAGTTCTTTGAAGAAACATAATGACTCATCAACATTTTCTGGAAAAAACATACTTTACCTTAATCGGCATCAAACAGAAGAGTGGAAAGGATGGATGCAGGTGAGCTCTCCTTTTTGGATGATGTAAAAAACTTGTAAACAAAGATGCTATACTTTCTTCTTGCCTCTAAAAAAATTATTGTTTTAAACTATTTACTTGACCCTTTCTTTTCGTTGATATTTTATTTTGGAATAGATATTGTTATACCTGCTGCAACTTGACTACTTTTTTGAAAAATTGTAACAACAACAAAAGTCTTATCTCACTAGGTGAGATTGGCTACATGAATTTGAAGATCTTTTTGGAATAAAACCAAATTGACTTTCCGCAATCCTTGTATCTTCCATTAATCTATGCTTAATCACCTTTTCACATAATTTCATAGTGTGACTTTCAAAGCAATGCCAAAAAGAAACTGTGGAAATTGAAGCTTTCTGATGATTGTGATGGAAATTAAGGCTTCTAGTTATTGAAATGAATTTAAGTTGGTGTATCTCTATATTTCTTTCAAGAGGCCATAATTCATTAGAAACTTAGAAACTACATTTTTTCAGTTTTAATTTTGTCTGTTATTTCTAAGTAATGGTTCATCTGTTCAAGCTTTTGTTCCATTTGTTCAGGTCCTCTTTTTAATGTATCATTATTTTGCTGCAACGGAGATATACAATGCAATACGTGTTTTCATTGCTGCATATGTTTGGATGACTGGATTTGGAAACTTCTCCTATTATTATGTTAGAAAAGATTTTAGCCTTCCACGTTTTGCTCAGGTAATAGAGTCCTTGACCTTAAATACCATTTTTGCTTTACTTTGTGTCCACTGTCTATCCTTTTCCTGTTACTCTTTTTGCATAAACAATATACCTAACTCGTTAAAATTCCTTGCAGATGATGTGGCGGCTTAATTTTTTTGTGGCCTTCTGTTGTATTGTGCTTAACAATGACTATATGCTCTACTATATATGCCCAATGCACACGCTTTTCACTTTGATGGTGTATGGAGCATTGGGTATATATAACAAGTATAATGAAATTCCCTCTGTAATGGCTGCAAAGATTTTGGCATGCTTTCTTGTGGTGATCTTGGTTTGGGAAATCCCTGGATTCTTTGACATATTTTGGAGCCCATTTGCTTTATTTTTGGGTGAGTGATATATTTAACTTGTACTTATCTGTTATTAGTTTAACTTTTAGTTATGTTCATTTTGATGTGACTCTTCTTACCAAGTACTCGCATTTGCTGTGGCCCCTCAAAATTGTGGGCTTTGAATTGAAAGGTTTTATTGTCCTTAAAATGGTGGAACCCCCCCCTCCTCTCATTAAACAGTAATTACAGCCAGCATGATAAAATAATTCTTATAGCTCATCCCTACAAACAAAACTAGCTTGTATGGTGAGGGCTGCCTAAGCTTTATAAATTAAGCAGTATTTATAGTCGACGTGGGATTTTATATTTTTCCTATAATTATATTGTCAAAATGACAGTAATATATATTTATGTTGTAGATACTCTATTTATCAAAAGAATCTATAGTCATGTTCTCTCTCTCTTCCCCCCCTAAATGGATGCTTTTGTATGTAGTCTGTTTGCAATTTTCTAGTTGATTTGCTAATATAAGCTTACATGCTGTTTAGTGCAAATGCATAATTGTAATTTTTATGTGGCAGGTTATACTGATCCTGCAAAGCCTGATCTCCCTCGAATGCATGAGTGGCATTTCAGATCTGGGCTTGATCGCTACATCTGGATAATTGGAATGATTTATGCCTATTTTCATCCAAATGTAATCTCGAATACTAGCTTTTGTAGTGGTCATTGGGTAATTTTTTTTATATAATAGTTGGTCCAGCTATTTTAAATTTGAAATATTTCACCATCTCAGGTTGAGAAATGGATGGAAAAATTGGAAGAGAGTGATACCAAGAGGAGAGTTACCATCAAAACTGGCATCGTTTCTGTTGCATTATTTGTGAGTTACATCTCTTACAATAAGATTATTCATGGTTTTCTATTCTCCTGTTATGTTATTACTTCAATATTCCTTGATGTAGACCAAAATGGGTAAACAAGAACATCTCTTTTTCATTTTTCTTTTCTAGGTTGGGTACTTGTGGTATGAATACATATACAAGCTGGACAAGGTCTCATACAACAAGCTCCACCCCTACACCTCTTGGATTCCAATTACGTGAGTGTTATCCATTTATTTTATTCCTTTTGCTGTTCTTTATGTTTTCTTTGTTTCCTTCCTTTAAGCTTGAAAGATAGCAATCCTAGACTAATATATGGAATGCATTTATATTTTTCTTTTCAGCTCCTTCTATTGATTCTTTTGCCTATTATTTTTCAGTGTATACATTTGCTTGAGAAATTTCAGTCAGCGGCTTCGGAATTTCTCTTTAACCCTCTTTGCGTATGTGTTCTTTACCCTAATTATTGAAATTCTATGTTGATTGGTTTTGGATTATTTTGTTTTTTATTTGGTGACTGCTATCTTTTTTTCTTTTTTTTTTCTTTTCTGAATTTTCCCCATTTTTGTATCAGGTGGCTTGGCAAGATTACTTTGGAGACATACATTTCCCAGTTTCATATTTGGTTAAGGTGTGTATGCGTCGTGAGCCCTCCCCGTGTTATATGTCTGAAATACATTAAGAGGACTCCATGATGCATTTGTACAGTAGTGGCTGTAGTCAGTTATTGTTTGAGAGACAGGAATTGACATGTATAGATGAACTTTTCAGTATGGATTTTGTTCCTTTTGATTGCTAACTTGTTTTGTGCCTTTGTGCTTTCTTTAAATCTTAGTATATTGGATCAAGAACAAACATTGGAAAAGATTATAATGGAACGAAACTCGTAAACGAACTTCAACTCAGTAAGAGTGTACTTGATAATTTCCTCTTTGCATACAGGTCTAACATGCCAAACGGACAGCCCAAGTGGCTTCTTTCTCTTATCCCGGAGTATCCTATGCTCAACTTCATGCTAACAACTGCTATATACGTCTTTGTAAGGATCTTTCTTCTTTCCTTTGTTTATTTTTCTTATTTTATTAATATTCAAGTCTCATGAAAGGCATCATAGTAAGTTGCACTTTTTGCTTGCACTGCTATCTTGACATGGTTTGCAGGTATCTCATCGACTTTTTGAATTAACAAATACACTTAAGACAGTGTTCATACCTACAAAAGACAATCGGAGGCTGCTGCATAATTTTATTACTGGTGTTACCCTTTGCATTTCTCTGTATTGCATTGCACTTATTCTGCTTCTGATTCCTCATTCAACGGTAAGCCTATGTAAAGGGATATTTCTTTGATAATGTCTGGGTGCTCAGGTGCCTGTTACATGTTGCTAAAACTTTACTAATGAAATTTTCTAATGTTTTGTTTAAAGCAAGAGGGTGGTTTGGGGGGATCAAAGATGCCTTATCATTTTCTTAAATTTTATAATAATCGAAAATTTCTTTGATACTGATAGGTTTGAAATTCAAGATACCAAAGAGAGATTACAGAGACAGTACCCTTTGAATTTGCTGTGCTGAAAGGAGACTAGGAGATTTGGATTAAAATAAGGGTACATGGAAATGTGGGATCTCTTTTGGAGCAGTGTTTCTATAGTTGTGGGAAATAGTATCCTCGATGGCGGCATCAAATATAAACGTTGAGTGTTGGTTTGCATCGGAGGTTGGCAGATGAAAAGGGGGATTAACCCCGAAGGAATTTGAACCAATTTTCTATAAATTCATTTTGCTCACACTTAAAAGGAGGAAAAGGTAGGATCGTCATACAAATCCGTCGTCTTGGCTTCGAAGAAATTCAAGATTCATTTCATTACCTCTGTTCTTGTTCAATTTTCGTTGTATTTTTTGACTTTTTCTTCTGTGAAGGATAAGGAAATATATGTATATTCATTTTTACAATCTTACCAGAAACGCCTTGTCATACCCTTGTAACACTAGTTTTGTTTAATGGCTATAAGTGCAAGTAGTGTTACTTTTTCCTTTTTATTTTTATTTTGGGAGGGGTTGAATAAATCACCAGTCTAGTCCTCCAAGTATTACTTTCTCTTATAAAGTAATATTGATTGATAATACTATGCAAGTAAATTCCTTTTTTTTTAACAGGATATAAGTAATTTCCCAAGTATTGAATATTCATTAGCTTAATTTCCAAGTTGGTTTATTTTATTAATGTTCAGGGACAGAATTAAAGGGTTTTCAATATTTAAGGAAGCACTATTTATATACTTCATGAATGATGTTCAAACTATCAATTAAGGACCATTTAAGAAGAGACATACTTCGTAATTGAAATTGAGGTTTATTTATTTTAAATAAATCACCAATTAAGGGGTTCAACCTTTTGCTCATTAAACTGATGTGGTGTTGGTTCTCAGTCTCTCACCACTGAGCTATCTAGGCAAGGGCTATTATATTAATAGTTACCATTTGTGGAGAATGCTGGGCACTTTGGCAAACTGTAGAAGCCGAAGCCCCCCCAAAAGTAAAGAGATAATGTTCTATTGTTTTAATGAAACCAGAACATCCACACTGAAATGTTCATACTCTGGAGTCTGGACCATCATACCAGTGTTAATTCATTCGAATTTGAATGACACGAGCTGTTTCTTTGCACTGTAAACTATTTGAAGCTTCTATCTTTGTGGCAAATCTTTAGGGAATAATTTATCAAATTACTCTATGAAATCTTAAATTTAGTCCTTAGAATCATTAAATATTGGTCATTTTAGTTATTCTTTCTATAATTTTAAATTTTAAGTACTAAATAAATTATCATTTAGTAACATCAGGTAGCTTCAAGAATTAAAACAACATTTTTGTAATATTAGAATGTAAATAGTATTTATACAGATTAATTTGTATTTTTTTTTTACAATAATAGCACCTTTTGTTAAGACGAAAGGGTATCATTAATTTGTATATTATTAGATGTTTATGTAGATAACAAAAAAACAAACAAGATGTTTAAGTAGCAACCTTAAAAATAATTTTATTTTTAGCCTAATTTAAGATTTTACATTAATTAGTCATTCGGGACCCATAATTTTTGTCATTAATGGAAAAGTTCGTACATTAAATTATTAAAAAACTGAAAATTTGTTTCCTATCTTGGGTCCCCCTCACAAATCCGTCCCTGTTCGTACATTAATATTCTTCACAACTCACAGATGACAAGCACGAACCTCTTTTTTTGGACAAAAGAATCACAAATCTTGTGAGGCAATAAACGAATCATGTGCACTTGCCTAGTTTAATTCGGAAATATAGCCTATGTTTCAAAGCGTGAAATAACAAGGAAGTTGGATGAAAAGAAATAAAAAAAAAAAGAGAAAATAAATAAATTTTCTAAGTTATTTCAATTGAGGGAAAAAAAAAAGAAATACGATAAAATTTTCGTTGTTTATTTGATTGAGTTCAAAATAAAAATATTTAAATATATAGATATTTTTATCCTTATATAAAAACACAATAAATAAAGCAAATACTCAATCACAATTCGAAACTTGTCTCATTGCTAACAATACAATAATCTTCAGGGACTAGGCCTTCCATTTATTTGAAAGAAAAAAAAAATCAAAACTTTTTAAACATTTAAAATAAAAAAATTAGTTAAATGCTTTATTGTTCATGTTCCTCCTGCTACAAGTTGTAGTTTTACACAACAAAGCACGTTAGCAGCACAATTTTACATTTACATACATAAATATATGTAATCACTCAATTGTGTTTTGCACAAGCTCTCCCTCAGTCTTCCTTTCTGTGACAAGGGTGAGTTTCAAGAAGCGCAACTTTGCCTGATATGTTTAATATTCAGCTACAATACAAACTAAAAGATACAACATTTTATGTTATGAAACTAGAAAGTAGAAACCACGAAGTGCAGAAGGTTAATGTGTGTGTGCGTATGAATGTGTCTTGTTTCCCACAATCATGATCTCATTCTTTAGTTCTTATATTCACCTCAACTATTTATGTATTAACCATTGATATAATTATAGGCTTAGAAATTCTTCTTTGTATACGAAACATATGCACATCTAAGAGCTTTTGCAATATAACAAGGTGTCATCTAAACATTTCCTTTGAACAAAGTTCAAAAAGTCAAATAGCATTCGCCGTCTGTGGGGATCGAACCCACGACCACGTGGTTAAAAGCCACGCGCTCTACCACTGAGCTAAGACGGCTTGATTGTTTTTATTTATTGTATGACTTTATTTATAATTTTTATGTGTTACACTTAGTCACAAATACATATATAATTAAATTATACTATCCCAAGTTCCAATACCGTTAGAAACTTTTCAACTCATTAATCTAGTTGAGGTAATGTGTCACTGATTCAACTAGTAGGTCAATAATTTGTTCAATTTAATCTGATATATATTAAAAAAATTTAAATTATATATATATTTATTCTATATAACTAACATTATTTGATTAAGAAAAGTTTATTTATATTCCAAAATCTAAAATAATAATTGAAGTATTAAAGTTGATAACATAAGTCTACAAATAATAATTCAATAACACCATTATATGAGTCTCAGTTTTTTTAGCGTTTTGGAGCATTTTTTTTGTTTTTTTGTCTTACATGAAACCAGTTTTAAAAACTCGCTTAGGTCGTGGGGTTTACTCCAAACCGGCTGGGTCACTTCAGGCTATATACATGACCAATTCAATAATCAAACCGGTCCGATTATGCCACTGGATTTTGGTTGGACGAGTCCAACTGACCAAATCAGACCAAATTTTTAAACTATGCACAAACGTTTAAGGTGTTTAGTAAAAGTTTTTTAACTAATTAGTAAGCGTAAAAGTATAAATTTAATTAGTTGACTGTAATTTAGAATTTGATAGCTATATATATACTTTCCATTTTAATTTATTATAAATAATTTATCATATTAAAAAATACAATCTTTTTAATTTTATTTTTTAAAATATTTTTATTAAAATGAGTGAGATCATATATTTTTTGAAAGGAAGGAGTGAGATCATATCAACTAGCTTATATTATAATTTTGATATTTTTATATTTATAAAAAATTATATATTTGATGGGAGTGAAAGTGAAGGCGAGAGAAAATCTTTAGGATTATTGAACATAAAAAAGGGAAAGGAAAAATTCTAATAAAACAAGCAGGATAAAAATTGAAAAAAAAACTGTAAATTATATAAAGCAAAGTTTTAGAAAACACTACAAAGTAGGAAAATAGAGTGCATGTAGAAAAACCAATAACCTAACTTATAACTTATTTAACTAACTTTTTTTTAATGCCTTATTTAACTAACTTAAAATTTTATTTAACCAAAATAAAAATGTTAATAAAATTTTAAACAATTTTTTAAATGCTACATGTTAAATCAAAATATATTTATGTCTTAAGACTAATTAAGACCCTTATTTATTTTGATAAGATGTAAACAAATACAAAAGTTAAAAGTTACTTCTTATGTCCTATTAGAACATGTTTTTGTGAAATTTGCATGCATTTGATGTTTCAGATAATAGGAAGATAGAATCATGATCTCATACGATATTAAAGATATCACTTAAGACTTTATTTAGTACTATGTGTTTGAGATATATTTTGTAGAGACATTTTCTTAGAATATGTTGAATTCTATGAAGAATAAATGAAGTCAAGTTCTCAAATTCTTCAATCGGCATCAAAAGAAGAGCTTTGTTACACAGACATGCTCTGATGTAAAAGAAAGTGGTTTCCTATTGTAGTTTTCAACATGTCAGTCTCAACATGAAGAAGTACGTGCATTTAATGTCCAGCAATCATTTTCTTCGAACACAGGCTTAAGAGAGGAAATATATCCATTTAGAGATAACAAATACTTGAGTGAAGAAGGCCTATATGTAAAAAAATTCTTAAGGGATTTTCTAGACTATCAATGATAGGAAACAACAGGATCTTGAAACCTATGGTTCTCACAAACAATCAATAAACAACAATAGATAATGATGTGTACCTTTCTCCATAGGAAGACTTGTACCTTTCTCTTTGGAACTTCTCTCCGGTGCACTTTGATTTTCTTGAAAGAGGAGAGAAATAAGATTTCACTTCCTTAGGCCTTTCTTTTCTACCTCTCTCCGTTCGTGATGGCTATGGGTGAGAGAGTACACTTTCTGGTCAGGAAGGGAACCTTATTTCACGTTAGTGGGTATTAAACCCCTTTTATAACCACTACTCCCATCAAGTAGCAGTTAGTTCTAGAAACTTCTCTTATTAAGCCCAATTACAATTTAGCCCTTAATCGTTAATTATTTACTTATTAGTCCCTACATAAGTCACATGCCTCTCACGTGAGACATTAATTCTTACATTCTCCCACTTGGCTCATGTGACATTAATAAACATTATGGACTAAATAAATAAATAGATTAACTAACATAATGCGCATTAAAATTGACTAAATTGTTCTATACATTGGGTACATCATAATTTCATGATTAAGAATAGGAACCAATTCGAGTCATGGCGATTGTACATCATCTAATCGACATAGTCCCTTCCATGCACTACAAATTAGTCTTCTCCTTAATATGACCATTAGTTAGGAGTACATAATTGGTCCAACATAATGTCTTCATTCAAGACAAAACCTGTTAACATTACTCTAACACAAACATGCATGCAAACATAGAGAACAGGTAATCATAAACATATCATAATTGAGCTCAAAGTGTCAGCAAAATTACATAAGGTAAATTACACTTAATGATCATCAATAACAATAATGCTCATACTTTCAACATGTTCTATAATGTCTTGGGCAATAATCCCTTATTCAAAGGGTCAACTATCATAAGGTTTGTGCTAATATGTTCTATTGACACTCTTTGTTTCTGAACTTCTTCCTTCACGACAAAGTACCTCAATTTCATATGCTTAGCACCCTTAGAGTACTTGTCGTTCTTACAAAAAATATTGTTGCGGAGTTATCACAATACATTTTCAACGGCCTAGCAATACTGTCGATAATTCCAAGCCCTGAAATAAAGTTCCGCAGCCAATTAGCCTGAATTGTAGCCTCAAAACATACTACAAATTCAGCTCTCAGATGGAACAACAACTAATGCACACAAAATTACTTTCATTTGTTTTCGTTCCATATCATTTCTAGGACATTGTGTGAGACTAACTCTGTCTCATTTCTAAATTAGAATAGACGATGTTAAACACCTTTCCATCTTGAATCTCTCTAGCACTTTATCGATATATATACTTTCTGAGATAAGCCTAACAATCCTTGTGATCTATTATGGAATATTTCTATCCTTATCACATAGCTTACCTCACCCATATATTTCACTTCAAAGTTTCTAGAGAGAAATTTCTTAGTCTCATGAAGAAGACCAAGATCGTTAGCTACAAGCAAGATATCATCAATATACAGATTTAGAAAATAACCTTACTCCCACTGACCTTCAGATACATACACCGATAAACAGTATTTTCCTTAAATCTAAAGAAAATAATGGTATCATTAAACCTCAAATATCATTGGCGGGAAGCTTGCTTTAAGACTGTATATTGATTTCTTTAGTATGTACACCATGTGTTCTTTTCCTTCAACTGAGAACCCCATTGATTGATCCATACAAACATTCTCCTCTAAATCTCCATTCAGAAAGACGATTTTCACATCTATTTGATGTAGCTCCAAGTCATAATGGGCTACTAATGTCATGATAATCCTGAAAGAATCCTTTCGTGAGACCAGTAAAATGTCTCTTTATAATCAATGTCATCTTTCTGAGTAAATTCCTTAGCAACAAGTCTAACCTTGTAACGTTCAAGGTTGCCATGAGAGTCATGTTTAGTCTTGAATACCCACTTACAACCAACTCTCTTACAACGCTTTGGTAATTCTACAAGGTACTAAACACCATTATGTTCCATGGAATTTATCTCTTCTTTCATGACATTTAACCACTTCTCAGAATTATCACAACTTATAGCTTGTGAAAACGAAACTGGGTCATTATCATTAATGCTTAAGTTTGTTTCCGTTTCATGTAGGTATACCACATAATCATTTGAAATAACTGGTCTCCTTTCTCTTTGAGACCTTCTTAATGCTACTTCTTGTGGTTCTTCCATAATGGGTTCATTATGTATCATAGGCTCATCATTGTGTTGTACTTCTTCATTACTGTTTGTAGCCATAACTGAAGTAGTAATCACCTTACTGCTAGAGGCAAAAGTTAAAGGGACTTGCACTCTAACTTCTTTAATTTCCACTTCTTGTGGCACTGTACTCCCACTGATTTCACCGTTTTCAATGAACCTTGCATTTCCAGTTTCGACAATTCTCATACTATTATTAGGACAATAAAACATATACCCCTTTGACTTTTCTGGATAACCAATGAAATATCCACTGATTGTTCTTGCATCCAATTTTCTTTCTTGCGGATTGTAAATTCTTATTTCTGTCTGGCAACCCCAAACATGTTGGTGCCTTATACTAGGTGTCCTATTTGTCTACAGTTTAAAAGATGTCTTTGGAACTGCCTTACTAGGAACCCTATTCAACAAATACATGACAGTTTTCAAGGCATACATCCACAAAGATAACGATAAAGTCTAATTGATTAACATACTCCTAATCATATCCATTAAGGTTCTATTAGACCTTTTTGATAACCATTTTGTTGTGGTGTACCGGGAATTGTGTATTGCACACAAATGCACGTTTTTGAACAAGCTTAGCAAATGGACTGGGTGTTGCGCAGTTTCATCATATCTTCCGTAATACTCATCACATCTATCATATCTAATAATTTTCACATTTATGGCTAATTGCCCTTTTACTTCATTATAGTAAATTTCTAAAGCATTCATTGCCTAAGAAATCTCGGGCAGTAAGTAGACATAACCGTAATGTGAATAATCATCAATAATGGTGATAAAGTATCATTCCTTTCTGAAAGAACTAACATCAAAAGGTCCACAAATATCAGTATGCACAATTTCAAGAAGCTGAGTGCTTCTTGTAGTTCTTTTCTTTGTATATTTTGCTTGTTTTCCCTTAATACAACCCACACAAATATTTAGATCCGTAAAATCTAGATAAGAAAGAATTTCATTCTTTATTAATCTTTCCATCCTTTCTCTAGAAATGTGACCTAAACGTTTATGCCACAAGAAAGCATATCGTTCATTCACTAAACTATGTTTAGTGCCAACATTATGATGCAGAGTTAAAACACTTTCAGCATACAAACTGTCTATTTCCAATGTATATAAACCATCACAAGAATACCAGTACCAATGAGATGATTATGCTTAAATAAATTGAAACATCCATTACCAAAATTAAAAGAGTATGCAGTAACATCAAGTTTAGATAATGAAACTAAATTCCTAGATAAGCTAGGTACATAAGGAGTTTCCAGTAAATCTAAACGATGTCCAGTGTTGCGTTTTAAACAATAAGTCTCAACTATTTCCATTGAAGCTTTCACTTCATTCCCCATGAAAATGAACTTCTCATTTGGGCTTATGGTTTGAATTGTAAGGAATCTCTGCATAATGTTAGAAACATGAGACATACATCCAGAATTAATCCATCATGTATCATGGGAAACTACAGTTAAGTTTGATTCAAAATATACATGAGCATTAAGCTCACCATTCTTTTCGAATCAAGACTTACACTTTAGGCAATCCTTTTGGAAATGTCAAAATTGACAATTATTGCCCTTTGATACCTTTCTTCTGGATTTGCAAAGAGTTGTCATTGTTCTTTAATGACCCTTTGCCTTTATCATGCTTCTTCATAGATTTTTTTTCAAGCTCCTTGATTCCCTTGGTGGCTAACATAATGGACTAAGTGACTTCCTTGATTCTTAAGTCTCGTTTCTTTCTGAACTAACATACTGTGCAATTCATGCACATTCCATTTATCTTTCATGGTATTATAGTTCATTTAGAACAGGTCAAACTCAGACGGTAATGAGTTTAGAATAAAATGAACAAGAAAGTTCTCATTCACAACCATTATATTCCCAAGGTCTTAAGTCTTGCTGCAATGTTTGTCATCTCAATGACATGTTCATACATAGTACGTGAACCATCAAACTTCATGGTGGTCAATGTACTCATTAATGTCCCAGCAACAGACTTATCAGCTGTTTGAGAGCACTCTCCCACTAATCACATAAACTTTTTAACACTTTCAATTTTAGGGAGAGTTGTCTTAATACTGTTTGCAACAATCATTCTCATCAATGTTAGGCTGAGTCTATTAGATCTTTCCCAAGTTTTATAATGAACTTTCTCTTCATTGCTACTAGCATCAATAATAGTAACAAACTTCTCTTCCAACATAGCAAGATCATGATCCAAAACACTGAGGTGAAATTGGACTTGCTCATTTCTATTAGAGAAGTTAAGCCCATTAAAATTGGCACATATGATACATAAGAATCCAATGAATTCAAAATATGTATTACATAATAAAATTCACATACGTGTTTTGAGACATAAAATACATGTCATACATATGATTCATTCAAATAACGGACAATGTATATTGATGTTCTCCTTTGGGAGATACACCAACATACAACATACAAACATAATGATGCTAATAAAATTTTAACATTATTTGACAATTAAATATGCACCAATTAGTAGTATCTATTTCCTTTGGACATATAAATAAAACTAATGATACACACAAATTGCCTACAATTATATTCATTAATTATAAGAACAACTAATCAACCTTTGAGCGATCCATAAATGCCTTATAACAATGAATTTCAATTACCCATAAACCAATAATCATATAATTTAGCATCCATTATTCTATGAGTAATTGGAATAATCATTAAGTTGAAATTAAATAACCTTACAAATTTGACCACTTTGGTGACTAACAAATTCAGCATACATTTAATTCCGACCAAATATTATTGAAATAATCATTAATTTGGAATTAAATACCCTTACAAATTTGGCCACTTTGGTGACTAACAAATTCAACATACATTTAATTCCAACCAAACATATATGGCCTGCACATACTTATTGCTATTAACAATTCATAGCCATTCTATTAATTTCGTTCCAGGCCATAAAATAATATTTGTATTTATTTATGTTTTTGCATTCAAACACGTTCAAGCAAATATGTAGCATATACATATATTTACTGCTACCAATAATTTCAAAGCATTCACGTTAATTTAATTATAGGATATAAACTTTCAATCCTTCAATTACGTTTAATAATAATTTCCAGAAAAAAAAAAACACAATTGGGACTGGAGATAGCAAAATGGGTTACAAATAGCAATATCCAAAATTTCTAGTTCTCCTACAAGGAAGGTACGCGTAGCAGCGGCTTTTCAATTGAAATTGAAAGAAAGGTACATGCAGCCGCATGCAGCCGCACAACTTTACAAAACCAATTCACAGCATAGCGCGTCATTCTTTCTCCATAATTTAATATATAAATAACTTTAATGGAAAGACAACCTTCTCCATTAGAAATAAAATTGGCAGCAAAAGCTTTTTCTTAGAAGTTTTGTATAATATTTCTTTCATACAAAATTTCATACTTTGCAGCGGAAAAACATAATTAATGCCAAAAACACACTATCCAAACATGTACTTTAATTGAAAATACATGTAATAGAAATTAAGATTCCTAAATTTCATAATTAGGTTTGATGCATAACTTGAAGAAATTAAATTATCCCTAAATTTCATAATTAGGGTTCATGCATAATTGGGAGAAATTAAATCATTCTTGAAGAATCATAAATTTCATAACACATGCTCTGATACCACATATAAAAAATTCTTAAGGGGTTTTCTAGATTATCAATGATAAGAAACAACAGGATCTTGAAGCCTATGGTTCTCACAAACAATCAATAAACAACAATAGATAATGATGTGTACCTTTCTCCATAGGAAGACTTGTACCTTTCTCTTTGGAACTTCTCTCCGGTGCACTTTGATTTTCTTGAAAGAGGAGAAAAATAAGATTTCACTTCCTTAGGCCTTTCTTTTTTGCCTCTCTGTGTTCGTGATGACTATGGGTGAGAGAGAACACTTTCTGGTCAGGAAGGGGACCTAGAAACTTCTCTTATTAAGTCCAATTATAATTTAATCCTTAATCGTTAATTATTTACTTATTAGTCCCTACACAAGTCACATGCCTCTCACATGAGACATTAATTCTTACACTATATGTACTAGAAGCTTTGAAGACACGAAGTTTTATTTGAAGCGTTCATTATTTCTTTCTTTGTGTAAAGAGCTCTCTCTGTAAATTCATATAAACTTTAGAAAAACTCTAAAAATATTTTGTTCATCTTGAGGGAAAAAATTAAGTGTTGAAATTGCTTATCCGTTTGTAAGACAATAGAATGTTAGTCATTTGCAATCAAACCAACAAATCTTTCTGATTTGTGTTAGATCCAGTAATGGTTTCGTAGAACAAAGAATACTGGTTGTAATAAGTTTGGAGTAAAGGTTGAGTTAAGAAGCTAGGAGTTGCAGTGACAAATACTTGTAACTTGTTGAAGTTAGTGGAACTTGGTGGCTTGTCAAGAACTAGACATAGTTTCGGTGGTTGAGACGAACCAATATAAATTTCTTGTCTTATTCCTTTTATTTTCTCTTTTGCTATTTGAATTGACCTAGGGTTTGAATTTGATATTTGCTTTTGAAAAACTCTGTTTGTTTTATAAAAATTTGAAACTATCATCTGATTTGCTTTGCAAAAGTATGATATTTGTTTTCTTAAGTCATATTTTATCAAACGATAACTTTATTTTTTTATCAAAATGTTTTATTTTATGAAAATCATAATTCAACCCCACTCTTGTGATATTTTCCTTCATGCAACATTTAAGGCGCAAACTTTGGTGGGGAAGTAAAAAAAATTGTGTATGGTGTACAAAAAATATAGACCTTTAGATTGATCTCATTCCATGGTATTATGGTACACTTTTCACACCTTACCACCACCTCTCTTGTCCCCAACTACACCTTACCAACATGATGGTGAAGCTAACATGCTTGGGTGAGATTACTTTCGGTCAGAACCTATCATAGAAACAATGAGTCCGCCAGATTTATCGTGCTTCATGCCGACTAATGACATATACCACCACAAAACCCAAACCCAAACCTGAGGTGCCAACACGAAAGCCAAACGTAACACACCACCACAAAATCATTGTTCGATGACACAACCCAAATTTGAGAGTTCTATTTTTTTCTTAATTTGATATTTATCTCTTCATGTTGTAATAGTTCTAAAACTTTTATTTGTTTGATTAATATTGGTTGTATAACTTCAATTTTTATGGTAAATATTGATTTGATATTTGTTCTATTGATTTTCTTGATTGTTGGTTGCTGTTGATTTTCTGTTTTAGTGAGTTGAGGGATGTTACAATGTTGTGTTACCCTTTTGTTTGGATGGAGGGGGAAGAAGGATAGTGTGGTTGCGCTGTTGCAGTTGAGGATTGTTGGTAGCCGGAAGAAGAAGGCTACCAGGAATCGTGATGATTTGCGACAAAGAGAAGAATGGTAAAGTAGAGAGTTGGTGATAAAATATGGAGAGTGCATCATACTATCATGGAACAAGATCAATTTAAAGATCTTTATTTTTTATACATCATATATAAAGATATTTACTTTCCCACCAAAATATGTGCCTACATGTAGTAGGTATAATATCTTGAGACTAATTTAATATTTTAAACTATACTTAAAGATTGGTATATAGTTTTTCTTCTTTAAAATTTTTAGTTTTAATTTTTTCAGTTCCTTATAAATACTTTTTATAATGTATTTTTTTTTCTTTTATCTAAGTCACGTTGTATTATTTATACATACAAATAATTTTAAATAGTTTTAAAATATATTTAAAATTTGAAATTTGAAATTGCAATGTAATAAATTAGTTAATTAGTATATATTAATAATAATAATAATAATAAATAAAAAAGCAATGTCTTTGACATGTAATAATGAAGATGCTACCATATAAAAGAAGACTTTTTTTTTTTGTTTTTTTTATCATTATCATACGATACAAGACTGAACGGACTCAACCATAGATATTTTTTAATGTTGTGTTTTTCTTACAAGTTAATATCTTAGTCAACATCAACATCTCACTATCCTAAAACAAGAAAAAAAACACCAATATCTCACTCAACGGTTCCATTACTCTTTACATCAAAAGTGTTCATTATCTCTACGACATATACTAGAAACAAATTGTTATTAGGATAATGTGACAGCACGCATGTAATTAAAGAGTTAAATTTCTTAAACCCATTAAGTTGCATTTTAGAGATTGCATAAAAAAGTAGTTATGCCTGAGTCAACCAACCTCAAGATTGATTCAAAAACATTTTTGTTATATAAATTTGTTTTATTATATGAAAAATTATACACCATGAATATATTGAATATTGCGATATTCTCCTCTCACGAAAGTATATAAATATTAGGTCTTATATAATCTTCTTACATATAAACTAACCTCTTTTAATTGAAAAGTAAATAAAAGAAATTTGAGACATTTTTTCTTTCTTAAATGCTGTCCACCAAACAATGCACTTGTGACAGGGGTAAAAAGTATTGTCTGTCTAGCTTTTTGCTATGAATCTAATATTCAATATACATTTTGAGACTCGATTAATTTAAAGTCAAGTTAAATTATAATATTTTTTTTATTCACTGGACCTTGAATTCAAAGTTTTACTTTTTTTAAAATGAGTAAAAAATAATATAAAAAATGAGTTCCTTTTATCGTACTACATTAAGAAAAAGAAAAATTCCTTAATCTCTATCATCACGTCAAACATTGCTTCATAACTTGGGTTGACTCAAATGACGTGGCAAAGTGCTACCCTACACTATCAAGCATAAGCACCTTTCCCTTCCGATAACTGAGATATCAGCCGTTAGATTCAATCCAGCGGTTCTTATTTTCTGACTGTGTGAGTGCTTGGTTGCAGATGATTCGGTTCTCAGGAGGCATTTTCTTCCTTCTATTTGCGCTAAGGTCAAGCCAAAGCAACTGAACTGAAAAAGTCGAAGAAGAAACCGTTACTCTTTTTCTTCTTCTTGTGCTTTTGATAGTAACGCAGTGTTTGGTCGATTAATTTGATTTGAATGAGAAATGGCGTCGAAGCTGAGAACGTGCTTCGTGTGCTGGAACCTGAGCGGTTTCAACTGCGTTAACCACCACAACGCCAATAATAATTGGGTAGTGCGAGTTTCGTTTCCAGCTTCTTGCAAAATGCGACACCGCGCCACTTTCAGGTACCAATCTTTGTCTCTTAATCTTACGCTACGTCTTATTCAGATTCGTGGTTTGAAATTCAATGCGTAGTTGTATTGTATGTGGCAGTTCACAGCATAAGAGACAACAGATCAAGCCTTCCGCAGAGGGAGGTCTCCGTCAAAATCAAGATGAAGAAGACGACACCGAGGTTTCGTTGAACAACGATGATTCTGTGGAGAATTTGAATGATGCCACCGCGCCTTTGGTATCTCCTTTTCCTATGCATGATTTTTCTAAATTTTTTGTGTATGGTTGGTGCCGTAGGAAAAGAGGGAAAAATAAAGAAGAAAAGACATTAGGTAGGAGAATCAGAGATGTTAATCGATGATATGATATAATTTCTCTCTAATAAAGTGTTCTGAAGTTATTAACAGTGGTACAAAACTTTAGCCTCCTTGAATGTTAGCTTAGAATTTCATCAACTAGATTGTTCCACTTTCTAATGGAAAGGTTGGTACCTGAACTTAGAATGCATGCATAGAAAATAAATATCAGGGAAGAGAGCAGAGTGATATACCTAATAAACTGCGACAATATATTATCGAAATGGAAGACTAGACGTTTGGTTGGAGGAAGTTTTAGCCCATATAGGTTTCTCAGGAAGGGAAATTGATGATTGGGGGTTGACGTTTGAAACTGAAAAAAGGACTTACTGGAAAGCTTGCCTGAAGAATCCAAACTCCAAATTTGGTTACATGAATGACTAGGAAAAAGAATATAGAATTGATAAATGTTGTCTTGTACATAAATATTACAATAGGGTACCCATATCATGAATCTCAACCATTTTTTCCCAGTTAGACGTGGATCAATGTATTGCTTTTCTATCATATTACAATATGATGTGCAAAATTTTAAACATGAGTCCTTTACCAATCCTCATTACTCACTGCAAATTTTGTTGCATGGTCTTCTCAGTATAAAAGGCTGGATATACCAGTCATTTTGTTACGTGGACATACTTAGAAAGGAAAATTGGAGAGGTTAAAACATTATTATTTTTTATTACAAGTCACAACTAATCATTTAATTATGAAATAGGCCATAAACATAAATGGAGCAGAGCAGGCTGAACAGTTGTCTGGTAGGCAACTTGAGGATTTGCTGGTCATGATAAAAAATGCAGAGAAAAGTAAGATATCTTTCTCTGAAATACTTGTTGATTTCTTTTTCTAATATCCACATTTTTTGTTCAATATTTTGTTACCTATTATTATTAAGAATTTTATGTTCTTCATGCAGACATTCTTCTTTTAAATGAGGCTAGGATTCGTGCATGTGAAGATCTTGAAAAGATTCTTGTAGAAAAGGAAGCATTGCAAGGAGAGATTAATGTCTTGGAGACAAGGTTGGCTGAGACTGATGCACGGATTACAGTTGCCAACCAGGAAAAGATACATGTGGAATTCTTGGAGGGGCAGCTAGAGAAACTGCGTAATGAGTTGGCCCAAAAGGGAAGTACTGAAAGAAAATATGCTGAATTGCATGACCTTCAAAATGATGATTTGAGTGATGCAAACCCTCTAAGTCATAATGTTAGCATTCATTCCCTTACTGAGGAGCTTAATTCATTAAGAGCAGAAAATGCCTCTTTGAAGAATGCCATAGAATCATTTAAAACCCAGCTTAGTGATGTCAAGAATAATGATGAACGTTTGGTTGCATTGGAAAAGGAACGGTCCTCTTTGGAATCAGCCCTAAAAGACTTGGAATCGAAACTATCAATCTCTCAGGATGGTGTATCACAAATTTCTACGCTTACAGTTGAATGCAAGGATCTGTGGGATAAGGTTGAAAATTTGCAATCATTGCTAGATAAAGCAACCAAACAAGCTGATCAAGCTGTTCTTGTGCTGCAACAAAACCAAGATCTTCGAAGGAAGGTGGATAAATTGGAAGCATCTCTTGAAGAAGCTAATATCTATAAGCTATCATCTGACAAATTGCAAAAATATAATGAACTAATGCAACAAAAGATAAAACTATTGGAGGATCGTCTTCAAAAATCAGATGAAGAGATAAATTCTTATGTTTGGCTATATCAACAGTCAGTGAAGGAATTTCAAGATACACTTGATACTCTGAAAAAAGAAAGCAAGAAAAGGAATTTGGAAGAACCGGTGGAAGATATGCCGTGGGAATTTTGGAGTCAACTGTTACTTCTTATTGATGGTTGGACACTAGAAAATAAAATATCAGTAGATGATGCAAGTCTTTTGCGAGAAAAGGTGTGGAAGAGAGACAGGCGTATTAGTGATACCTATATAGCTTGCAAAAAACAAACTGAACAGGAGGCTATTTCTGCATTTCTTGGGCTTTTATCATCTGCGACAAGGTATTAACTTTTAATGCTAAATTGCAATTTGTATATCTTTCGCTGTCTTATGTATCCCTTATTTCTTATCTTTAGTCCAGGATTGCACGTGATTCATATTGCAGCAGAGATGGCACCAGTAGCTAAGGTGCACTCGTTGTATCCCTATGTTTTATTCTTGTTAATTCATTTTATCTTATCCCTATGTTTTATTCTTGTGAACTCATTTTACCTTATCCTGTACGTTTTTAAGTTCTTAACATTTAAGTATCTTGATCTATTTGAAATATGTATGCTGCTTTGAGTGCATACGTAGCCATATATCATTATCTCACATTGTATTTCCTTGTTAGTATGCAGAGTTTTCCTTGTAGATACTTTATTTGTATCCGTAGAAGTGAATATTTTCAGTGCATGAAGCATCTTCGATTATCCTGTCAGCCCAAGATATTAGTTCCTGAATTTTTAAGTCCTAAATGTCATAATATCGTATCATAACATGCTGATTATCTTGTCAGCCCAAGATATTAGTTCTATTATTGCATTTATTCTCAGATGGGCTAGTTGTTTTGGCAGCAGTAGAGTTTTTGTCCTGATGGAATCTATATGAATATTCCTTCAACTCAAATTTAACATGATCAAGAAGCTCTCTGTTTGATTATTTCATTTTATACCTTTCCATTTTGTTTCTCCGAGGATGACGCCAGATCTTCTGCTTTCAGCTAATCTGTTTTTCGCATTACATACTAATGTTTAAATTGAGTTATTTCTGTGACAGGTTGGTGGTTTGGGGGATGTTGTCAGTGGTCTAGGTAAAGCACTGCAAAAGAAAGGACACCTTGTTGAAATTGTGCTTCCCAAATATGATTGTATGCAATATGACCGTGTCTGTGACTTACGGGTATGCTATTTTATTAAGAGTCAAACATGTTGATACAGTATTGGTAATTGGTATCTTGCACTACTTGTAATAATTTGATTATTGTTTCAGGCTTTGGATGTGCTGATAGATTCATACTTTGATCGTCAATTATACAAAAATAAAATCTGGGTTGGCACTATAGAAGGTCAACAATTAAATATTTACATTTTAATTGATTGTCTTTATCTGGTTTAGTAACTTCGCTTTGACTATGCAGGCCTTCCTGTTTATTTCATTGAGCCCCATCATCCTGATAAGTTCTTCTGGAGAGGAAAATTTTATGGCGAGCATGATGATTTCAGACGATTTTCATTTTTTAGCCGTGCAGCTCTTGAGTTTCTTCTTCAAGCTGGCAAGAAGCCAGACATCATTCATTGCCATGATTGGCAGACAGCATTCATTGTATGAGCTATCTAATTCTTTCTAGCAAATTTTTGCTCTTTGAGTAACTTAAAGAATTGCATTTTGTGTTTCTTTGCTAGGCTCCTCTGTACTGGGATATATATGCCCCAAAAGGATTAAATTCAGCTAGGATTTGCTTTACATGCCACAACTTTGAGTATCAAGGAACTGCGGCAGCTTCAGAGTTAGAATCATGTGGTCTTGAAAGCCACCATCTAAACAGACCAGACAGAATGCAGGACAACTCAGCGCATGATAGAGTTAATTCTGTCAAGGTATGGTCATTAAGTTATTATTTATCATATTATATATCATCAGCAAAAATAAGTAATAGTTTTGCCTTCCAATGGTCAGGGTGGAATTGTTTTCTCAAACATTGTGACAACAGTTTCACCTACTTACGCCCAAGAAGTGAGAACTTCAGAGGTATGGTTTATTTCTTGTTAAAGTATCCTTTTTTTTTATTAATTAATACGAATTATAAGGCAATAACACATTTAGCAGAAGCATTAGACCAACTGGGAATAACATCTATAACTGTCTATTTTATTCTCCTATCTACGTAGAAGTGAGTTTGGAAAAAGGATTGTTAGAGATATAAAACCATTAACATGTAAAGGTTTTCAGGAGAGTTGGTCCTTGACTTGGTATTTGAGTCTTTATGAACAAGTGGTTAAGAAATTGATTTTTGCTGCTTCTGTCTTTCCAATCAAACAATAGTTCCAGTACTTTTTTTATTTTTTCTTTAATAAAAAAAAAACTGTACAAGGTTGAGGGGGCTTGTGCTTTGTTCATGTTTCAAGCCCAAACGGCTTTCAAGTGAGAGTTTATATTTAAAACCATTTGCATGCTCCCCCTAACAACTTAAGATTCCGAAGATTTGGTTCTTGACAAGAATACAAAGGGCTCTCCTTCTAATAATAATGAAGGATTCTTGCCTGTCTTTGTATCATTATTTGGATTTTGATATTGTGGCATGTATATGAGGGAAAGAAGTGTTGGTAGTTTATTAGATGATAGTTGATAGTTTTAGAGAATTGTTTTAGAAAGAAGGCTATGTCATTGATTTCTTGGATAATCAATTACAACATACCAATTGCCTATTTATAGGCTCAAGTCACCAACCTCTCAATGGTGGTGAGTGTTTCTACATTACTTTAGGTCTTTCTAGAGTTTTTATGATAGATTAGTATAGTTCTAGATTCTTCTATCTTATACATACACTTATAGTTCTAGATTGTTCTACCATATTCATACACATTATAGTTTTAGATTATTCTACCATATTCATACACACTATAGTTCTAGGATATTCTACTATTTCATACATATTATATTTAAGAATATTCTAGAAATTTGTAGCTCATCTGCCGAACCTGCCCAATCACTATCGGTGTAGCCAAGTAATTCTGAGTTGGTTTCGGTAGTATACCATATACTGAACTCTTTTGTTCCTTGTAGATACCTCAAAATTCTTTTTCCTGCTCCAAAGTGTATTTGACTTGGGCTTTGCATGAATCTTGATAGAAGACTTGTAGCATACATTATGTCAGGCCGTGTAGCTTGAGACTTGATGTAAAGTGTAGGCTCACTCTTGCTTCTCCTGAATCCTCGATCCATGAAATACTGATCGATTCTGCTATACCATACTTGAGGTGCTTGCTTCAAACCATAGAGTGTTTTTCTTAGTCTTAACACTTTGCTTTCTTTGCCTTCAGACACGAATCCTTGTGGCTGCTCCACATAGATCTCTTCTTCAAGTACGCCATTAAGGAAGACAGATTTGACATCTAGTTGATGGATAGTCCATCCTTTTTGTGACGCAAGAGCTATTAGAGCTCTTATGGTATCAAGACGAGCTACTGGTGCAAATGTCTTATTGTAGTCAATTCCAAGTTGCTGTGAGTAACCCTTAGCTACTAGTCTCGCCTTGTGTTTCTGTATGGTGCCATCAGGGTTGAGTTTTGTCTTATAGACCCACTTAACCCCAATGATATCTTTTTCATGTGAATGATTTACTAACTCCCATGTGTTGTTTTTCTCGATCATATGTATCTCTTCTTCCATTGCCTTGACCCATACTTCATGCTTTGACGCTTCTTCAAAGCTTCCGGGTTCAAGTATGGCCAAGTTACAGGTTTCATATATGTCCACCATAGATCTTACTTGTCTTGGAGTAGACTCTGGTAATGATAGTTCTTGATCTTGTTGTTGTGGTGGAGGCGAAGGTGGTTCACCTGGGTCTTCTTCTTCAGCTTCTTCTTGAGGTAGTTGAGCGGGTATAAGAACATTTTTCTCCACTTTTTTTTCATCCCAATTCCAAGAAGCGTACTCATCAACTTCCACATCTTGACTGATGACAAGTTTCTTAGTTTGCAAGTTGTAGACATGGTAGCCCTTAGAGATATTGCTATACCCAAGAAAGATACCTCGTATAGTCTTGTCTTCAAGCTTGTGCCTCTTAACGTCTGTAATATGAATGTAGCATATAGATCCAAAGACCCTTAGGTGCTTTGCTGATGGCTTCTTCCCATTCCAAGCTTCAATTGGAGTCTTGTCTTTTACAGACTTAGTTGGACATCTGTTGAGTATGTAAACAGTAGTGTAGACTGCTTCAGCCCAGAATGTGTTAGGTAGTCCCTTCTCCTTGAGCATCGATCTAGCTATTTTTATAATTGTGCGATTCTTTCTCTCGGACACTCCATTTTGTTGAGGAGAATATGGGACTGTAAGTTGTTGCTCAATGCCTTCATCCTCACAAAATCTTTCAAACTCGCGAGAGATGTACTCTTTGCCGCGATCACTTCTTAGTACTTTTATCCGTTTTCCACTTTGATTTTCAGCAAGGGCCTTGAACTTTTTGAATACTAAGACTTCTGATTTTTCTTTTAGAAAATATACCCATGTCATTCTAGAGAAGTTATCAATGAAGAGTATGAAGTAACTGTTGTTCTCATGTGATGGCGTCCTCATTGGTCCATAGACGTCCGTATGTATCAGCTCCAATAGATCTTTCGCTCTCCATGCTTCGCTTGTGAGAAAGGAAATCAGTGTTGCTTACCAAGGAGACATCCTTCACATACTTCATTATTCTGCTTTATGCTTGGAAGATCTCTCATCATGTTCTTCTCATGTAACAACTTCAAGGCATGTGTGTTGAAGTAACCAAATCTTCGATGCCATAGCCATGAATCATCAACTTGTACCTTCATGACAATGTTTGTTGCATATTTTAAATTTAGAGGGAAGCTTCTATTGCTCTTATTCATCTTTACTTGGACTATCTCAAACCTTTTATTTTTGTTGTCTAAGATTTTGCTTACACCTCCTTCAAAGTGATCTGTGTAACCTCTCTCCATCATTTGGCCAATGCTTAGAAGATTTTCTTTTAGCTTGGGAACTAGTAAGACATCATGGATGAGTCGCGTACCTTTATCTGTCTCCACCATGACAGTGCCTTTGCTTTTTGATTCAACCACACTTCCATTTCCCAGTCGAACTTTGACTTTGACAACTCATCAATGCTTTTGAAAATAGTCTCATCCTTAGCCATGTGATTGCTACATCCACTATCCAAGTACCAGCTTCCTCCCTTTTCTTTT
The DNA here is from genome assembly GCF_000004515.6 of Glycine max. Lineage (NCBI taxonomy): Eukaryota > Viridiplantae > Streptophyta > Magnoliopsida > Fabales > Fabaceae > Glycine > Glycine max. The sequence goes on from NC_038241.2 coordinate 32,173,402, forward strand.
ATTGAGTCTTGAGTGGCATAGAACATACATTGTTTTTGATCATGCTCCTTTGCGATATTGGCTTGATGCCTATTTTTGTTGCGACAATTTTTCTCTACGTGCCCGAACTTCTTGCAATGGTTGTATTGTGACATATTACGGAACCAACAATTTTTCTCTGTGTGGCCTTGCCTTTTGCATATATTGCATGGAGGATTTTTATCTGTTTTGTTCTTAAGGAAATTCCTAGAACCTTCTCTTCTTCTGGAAGTTTCTCCATAATTTTTCTTTCCTCCATTATCTTTGTTTTGGGACTGAAATTTAAACTTTGACTAGAAAGCATTTTCAAGTGTATCTTTTTATGCCTATACAGTCTTTGCTCATATGCTTCAAGAGAGCCCACAAGTTCTGTCTCTGATAGAGTGGACTGATCTTTGGTTTTCTTAATCGTTGTCACGATTGGGTTAAACTTTTGGGGCATAGTAATTAGAATTTTCTCAACAATTTTTTTGTCAAGAATATCTTCCCCAAAAGCTCTCATTTGATTAACTATTTCTTTAACTTTAGAATAGTAATCTTTAACTGTCTCGGACTCCTTCATCTTCAATAGTTCAAAATCTCTTTTTAGAGATTGAAGTTTAACGGCACGTACCTTAACACTTCCTTGAAACTCCTCCTACAATGTGTTCCACGCTTCTTTGGCAGTCTTGGCTCCCATAATTCTTGGAAAAATTGGATCAGTCACCGCTTGTTGCAAGGTGAACAACGGCTTTGAATTTTTCTGTTTATTTTTCTTCAACTCTTTTTCTTGAGATGCATTAAGAGTTGAAGTATCCGCGGGAATAGTGAAACCTTCTTCTACTATGTCCCATAAATCTTGAGATGAAAAATATGTTTCCATTTTAACACGCCAGAAATCATAATTTTCACCATTGAAGATAGGGACAAAAATAGTTGACGATTGAGTAGTGTTATCCATAGTTTAGAAAAAAATATTATTGGAGTGGGTTAATAGTACAAAGGAAATTTTTGAAGTAGTTGGGAGGATTTTGGAATGGTAGGTAGGTAATATAACTACGCCCAATGTATAACCGAACGTAGCTCTGATACCAATGTTGGTAGTTTATTAGATAATAGTTGATAGTTGATAGTTTTAGAGAATTGTTTTAGAAAGAAGGCTATGTCATTGATTTCTTGGATAATCAATTACAACATACCAATTGCCTATTTATAGGCTCAAGTCACCAACCTCTCAATGGTGGTGAATGTTTTTACATTACTTTAGGTCTTTCTAGAGTTTTCATGATAGATTAGTATAGTTATAGATTCTTCTATCTTATATATACACTTATAGTTCTAGATTGTTCTACCATATTCATACACATTATAGTTCTAGATTGTTCTACCATATTCATACACACTATAGTTCTAGGGTATTTTACTATTTTCATACATATTATATTTAAGAATATTCTAGAAATTTGCAGCAATTTCAATAAGAAGATATCTGATTTGATTTGCAAATTGGCATAACTTGGAAATTATTTGCAGTTGATTTTTTGATTTGGCTGTTTATCTGTATACTAAAAAAACAGTGGAGACACTTACAATTCATTCTCAGTGTTCCTTAACTTTAAATCCTAACTTTTCAATCTTAAAAAGTTATTCCAATGAATGATATTATTGTACAAATGCAGGGAGGGCATGGTCTCCATTCAACACTCTCTGCCCACTCCAAAAAGTTCATTGGTATTCTTAATGGTATTGATACTGATGCATGGAATCCTGCCACCGATGCATTTCTTCCAGTCCAGTACAATGCAACTGATCTTCAAGGGAAAGCAGAGAATAAGCAAGCCTTGAGAAGGAACCTAGGTCTTTCATCTACAGATGTTAGGAGGCCATTGGTAATTATTTGATAGAATAAATCATGGTTTTCTCTTCTCTCTCTCTCTTGAAATTGAAACCATTTCCTTGAGAAGGAACCCAGGTCTTTCATTAGTTCATCTTTTAATTTTCCTTATTTTTCGGAATGATAAGTCTAGGGCTAACTGCACTTGTGTGCTTTATGTAACATTTGAAGTAAATATACCAAGACTCCTTCAAATAGCTCAATCTTGTGAAATCTATCCATAAAAGTTATTCAGTGATTTACAGTCGAGAGGAATGGTTAACTTGTCTACAGTAGAAATATTTCTGTACCTGCCTTTATTCTTTATGGTGTCATTTTATGCCTGCTTTATAGGTATCTTTCAGCATATAGAGAATGAATGCTCTTTATCTTGATATTTCAAATTATCTGTTACTCATTTAATTATTATAAATCATGACTTATTGTTAGAATTGAAGATGCTTTATTGATTCAATTTTTCTATTCTTTTCGCTAATAGGTTGGCTGTATAACAAGACTGGTTCCACAAAAAGGTGTTCATCTTATTAGACATGCAATATATCTAACATTGGAGTTGGGAGGACAATTTGTTCTACTTGGTTCAAGTCCAGTGCCACACATTCAGGTTGTATTTTCTTTCCTTGTGGCTGAAATTTATAGGTATTCTACTGTTTTAAGAAAGGAGACAGATCAAACAATGCCAACTCATGTGCAATATAGGTGGAATTTATTCTAAAAAAAAAAAAAGAAAATGGATTTTACAATAGGCATATGTTTCAGTGAAATAAAATAATCACAGTTGACACTGATCACATTGTTGGGGAAACAAAAGTTACAGAACAAAAAGATGAGACAGGTAGCAATATTATTCATATTTTTATTGTTTGGCTTATATCTAGGATAAGCCCTAATACTATCTCAGAATTTGGAATTAAAGCCTAACTCAACCTCACAAAACTCTAGGTAATGTAAAATCTCAAAGAAATGCATTACTATTTACTATTCCAACGAGAAGTACCTAAAAGATATTTTACAATTACATATTAATTTGTATTAATCTTTGTCAACTGATTACCAGTTTTCTCTTCTCTAGAATGAATTTGAGGGCATTGCCAACCACTTTCAGAATCATGATCACATAAGGTTGATATTGAAGTATGATGAATCTCTCTCCCATGTCATTTATGCTGCGTCTGACATGTTCATCATTCCATCAATCTTTGAACCTTGTGGCCTAACACAGGTAATGGTCAAAATGGATGTTCACGCATTTCAAATATTAAGACTACAGAAAATGGCTTTATAGAATACTATGATTAAAGCAAATATATGCTCAATTCTTTTCATAATGCATGTATCTTGGTAAAAAGTTGTTTCAACATTTCGTTGAAAATTGTATTGTGACAACGGAGGCTTATATATTTGTTACTCAACTAATAGTTGATATTCATTCAGTGAAACTCAATCCATTATTAAGTGTGCCAAAATCCACTTTCTGCATTTAAATTAAATAAAGTGAGGTGACATCCAATGGGACTAGATGGTCTACAAGCGAGTTAAGGGCAGATATAAGGAAAGGGCTAGATTCAGATTTGGGAAACAAGACCTGGGGTTTCTGAGGTAAAGGCTTTGGGATATAAAGTGGGAAAACCGGAAAAGTGAGAGATTGATTTGGATCATCAAATCTATGATCCATTATGACATAGATAAGGTTGCAGCCTAAATACATAATTGAAAGTGGTGCTGTCCTTTTTATAAGACCCAATCCATTATGTCTCTTACATTAATTATTTTTAGACTAAAATACTCCTAATTAAAAGAGGGGTTGTAATGGAAAACCATTGGAAGAGATAGAAAGGAGTATTAATGATAATGGTAGTTTTGGAAAAAATATAAATTTGAAGCATTTATTGTTATCAACTAAATTAATCATTTTTCTTAATCCAGATGAGTTGGGTAATTGGGTCTTATAAATAGGACTGGTGGGAGTAGTAATTTATTGAACATAAACTTTACTTGAATTGGCACAAAGATTTGATAGTAAACAAAATAAAGGATGCAAGCAACGAAATATGGTGTGTCGGGAGTAATCAACACCGTATGGTAGACACTCATGCTTTCTATTTATGGTCAATATGTTAAATATCACTTACTGGTAAACTGAAACCTTGAGATGTGCACATATTACATAATTATACTCCTTTAGTGTTCTCGTGAATGACCAATATGCTGAATGTCTTTATAGTGTACCACTATTATGACTATTTTTTTTTCTAATTTCTTCCCTGCAGATGATATCAATGAGATATGGTGCCATACCTATTGTCCGAAAAACTGGTGGCCTAAATGACAGGTTAACATAGCATGATGATATTGGCATGAAAGCAAGCAAATTCTTGTTTTCCAAAGTAACTAAATTCTCTCATTTTGTAGTGTTTTTGATGTTGATGATGATACAATACCTTCACAGTTTCGAAATGGATTTACATTCGTGAATGCCGATGAACAGGTATCAAACAGTAAAATATCACATGTTATTACAGTCCTACATCACGTTATTTAGAATATAGTCGATTATACAAAATCATTTCACCATTGATTTTACTTCACCTGTTTTACCTCTAACCCTACCTTTCTCTCCTTTCTGCATTCTCATTTACTAGAGAAACATTATTTTATGCTGTTCATTGTTCTGGCCAACTCTAATGATCCAATTTTGACAGGGATTAAACGGGGCTCTGGTACGAGCATTTAATCTCTTCAACAACAATCCTGAGAGTTGGAAGCAACTTGTTCAGAAGGACATGAACATAGATTTCAGCTGGGAAACATCATCAGCACAATATGAGGAGCTCTACTTAAAGTCTGTGGCTAGAGCAAAGGCAGCAAAACTTGCTTAATTGAGCAAAAGAAGGGTTCCCTGTGCAATGGTTCAATTTTGTCAGTTTCTACATAGAGACAAGAGTTCAGAGTTAAAGCTCAATCAGCAGGATTTCACTGAGCATACCAGCCATTCAAGAACATCTCAGATTGGGAATGAATTTAATAAAAAATATTAAATGCAACATGGCTGCTGAAAGTATGCTGCAAGTTCCACGCCTCATCACCCAGTTACTCCTTTTTCCATTTGAACGGGGTTTTGATCATGGAAGCAATCTTTCTCATATACTTTGATGAATTCTAGGTGATATTTCAACTTTACTACGCCTTGCAACATTGTGTAGTTATTTTTTCTATTATTACCCTCTTTTCTTCTCTTATTCTTTTAATATTTCAACAGTATACAAAAGTCGGTCATACATGTAAATCGTTACAACTTAGTTCCCTACAAAAATATGTTACAATGTAATCAATTATTAAACAAAAAAATGTTCACTACTTGTAGCATTTTCCTTCCAGCAGTATGTTGTTATATCTCTTAGTTCTTTTTCTGTGGTTTGGAGAAGTGCGTGAAAGCTTGTTATCTTGCTGACTAACTCACATTTGTTACGACTTAAAGCAAAAGAGGAAACGTCAATCCAAAATACTAGTTTATTAGATGGAAGAGTCTCATGGATTAAGTACTATATTAAATTACTTATTCTACTCAACATAAGATTCATATATTGTCACTCCCTTCAAAAGTCAACGTTCACATTGGCTTCACTTTATCAACACTAACCCAATGATAATTTTTTTTCCCTTCACATTAACGGTTTCACTAATTCACAACATTATACTTTAATTTAGCCTATTAGTAATTTTTTTAGTCACAATGAAAACACCAGTAATTTTTTTTTATTTGTAACACTAATTTTGACTATTGAAGAAATGAAGAATTCAATGAAAAAGTTATAAAAAAAAATATAAACTTTTAATTCAAAAGTTGGCCAAAATTGATTGAAAAAAAATAAAATGCAGCTATCATTAGATAATGAACTAAGAAATATGTATATCCTAATTTTATATAATATATAAAATAACTCTCTCTCTCTCTCTCTCTCTGTATATATATATATATATATATATATATATATATATATATATATATATATATATATATATATATATATATATATATAATTAAACAACTCGTTTATAGTACCAAAAAGATAACTAGCTGTGTATAATTCACAGTAAATTTCCGACTTTCTAATACAACAAAAGAGTACAGACCAAATAATTAATCAAATCCAAACTACTTTAAATTAAGTTGAATCGTATTTCAATTTAAAATCAAACCACTTAAAAAGTTAATTTTTTTATATAAAAAAACTAATCAAATTAAATTATATTTTTTTTCCTTCTAAACGAATCTAATTCAACAGATAAACACTCCTAATTCAGCTGAATTGACACTGACCTAAGTAGTTCTATCGTCAACACCCCTCACAGGTGGTTGCCCGTTCTATGTAACCAATATTACCAAGCTTCATTTTCTCGCATCCAAATCAAACTTTGTGTTTACATATTAAAAAACGGGACCACATGAAAATGATAAAGAGTCCAATTGGCTTAATTATAAATTACAACCAAACTTTTAATATTTTATGAATTTTATCACTCAAATTTTATTTTGACAAATTTACCATTAAATTTTCATAATTTCATGAATTTTATTATCCAATTTTTTTTCATGAAGTTTACTATCTATCTTTTAATATTTTACAAATTTTACCATTCAAATTTTCAATTTTACACATCTTACCATCGCGTTAGTAACAAAACGATATTATTTTATTTTATCTGTAACTTTATTTTTGTGATATGTCAACGGCGATAAAATATACAAAAATTAAAAGAGTTAAGGTGATAAAATTTTCAATTAAGACTTGACTCGATAAGTTCATGCAGAAAGTGAAAACAGATAGTAACGGAAGTAGGAACAGGAATATAAAGGCGCACAACTAATTGTCACTCAGTAGCATTACTTGTTACCCTGGCCGATCCACAGTTCAACATGATGATAAAAGTTGAATAGGCATTACACCACAACCATGTGTATCATAAAAACCAACTTAAGGAAGTAAAAACCTAATGGCCTCAGAATCCTCGTTAAAATATAGGAATTACGTGCCTAGAGCAACATTGGAGAGTTAATATTGGTACCAAGTAGCCCTATTCATTCTGACTCAGGAGAACCACCGGGTACCAACTGCATTACAGCAGATAATTGTTAGTATCAGTATAACACTTGCGACGAACAACTGAAAATCGTGTTAGATTATTGTCAACTCTTTCTAAAGTTGCCAAATCAAATGATCAGATTTATTAATACTCCAATGATTCGAAGTAAACAGAAAATAATCGAATATTGACTTACAATGGCAATGTTGTTTCCATTGAGTAAAATCTGATCAAGCTTGGTTATCCGTCTCCCTTCAGCAGTGATTTCACTGTTGTATGAATATAACAAACCCATGTATGTTCATACATATATGGACATACTTATCACATAAGCAAAAGCTAGTACAAATCATGCCAAGATAACTAAGAGTCCTCTGTAAGTACAAATTCAAATAATCAAGTTGATAATCAGAAATGCTGCAAAGTTCCTCCAACGAATTTACACCAGATATTTCAGTCTTCTTAAACCAAAAAGAAAAAGAAGGAGCCCCCTGGGAAAGCTAAATAAAGTTTATTTACCCATGCTCCACTAGAACAGAAATATAATATAAGAAACTGATGAAGAAAAACAGCTCAATCATAGTCCATGTTAAATCATTATATTTGCAGCCTTTATATTTCTCAGTAACTTCCAAATGATAAAACTGCCAAAATGATTTTTTAGTCGGTGTTCCGAAAGACAATTTGTAAAATGAAGATACAACAATCTTTGAACCAGTAACATGATTGACCCATCATCACACCAATTTCAAGTAGAAATATAAACACTTAAAAAATCAGAACCATAAGTTATCGAAATACGACAATATAAAAACTCCAGTCAGGATATTTTAAAAGAGCAATGCTATTTTGCACAAAATACAACCAGCATGAAACACACGAATTCATATCTGGATGGTTATAATTTTTTGAAAAAAAAAATATTAATTAAAAAACTAACAAATATATGAAGTATCTTTTGATAGAATACAACCTTCGTGCGAATATTACGATATAGCTTTCATACATTTGAGCATTTCCGATTTTAAAAAGCAGGGGGATCATATTCATTCATAAAACAATTCCATCCCAGAAAGTTTAACAACCAAAACCAAACAGCATTCTAAAGGAGTTTTCTCTTGAGTAAAACCCCAATACATGATTGTAAATCTTGCAAACTGGTTGTCTGTTCCATTTTATAATTTCCCTTCCCACCCTACAAACGCATGTTCTACAGAGAAACAAGCCAATAACAGAAAAAATAATAACAATAATAATAATATTTATAATAGCAGTGCAGGTGTTACTCACTATTCAGTGACATCTTCAAGGACCATGTTGGCATAAACATCAAAGCCTCTAAGAGTACCAACAAGCTCCTTGTCACCCTTCATTATCACCCAAATTTTTGAACCTATACACCGGTCAATCAACTCTGCAATTTTCCACCACAAATCACATATTCTCTTCAGCACACTTCAATGCTACACTGAATACACTCATTACCAACAACAATAAAACAAAAATAATAATGAAATCAGAAACCTGATGGGAGAAGCTGTGATGGATTGTTGGCCATGGAAAATTAACGGCCGAATTTCTCAAACCCTGCGAAGGATACAGAAAATTAAATAATAAAGAGTTACGGGTTTTATTTAGCCCTACCAAAATGTTGTAAAAGAAAATTATTTATCACCACGCACAAGTTTGGTTCAGAAGAAACCGAATTGGTATCTGAATCTGAGAGAAGAAGCGAGGCCGGAGAAACAGTGACTGAGACAGAAGCTTGACCTAGTGGTGCTGAGGTTTGATTTCAATCAATTTGAGTTCCCCACAATTTTCATTTTAAATTTTGCCATCACTCTCTTTTAAATTAGTTTTTTTTTGTCTAATATATATATTTTTTTTGTTGAGACTTGAGAGCCGAATAATATTTGTTTATTATTTACCACCATTTATTTAATTAATTAATCTATTCTTCTTCTTTGTATTCTTTTAAAATTTTGATATTTTATTAGAATTTTAATATTTTATTTGTATTCTTCTTCTTTTAATATTTTCTTAAAGTTTCTAATTTTACCATTATTTAAATTTCTTATAAAAAAGCATAATAATTTAAGTTATTATTTTTATACCATATGTATTGTTTTTAAAAACTACAAAATGATAATAAAAAATAGTTTTATTTACACAAAGTAAACACATTGATAATTAAATTAACGTAATTTATTGACAAAATATGTCTAATAAATAAATATTTATTTAATAAATCTATTGCTAAAATATAAGTTAATAAAAATTATTTAAAAATTACTGATTATGACCTTAGTAATAAAATAAAACAAAAATATAATGTAGCAAAATAAAGATCATTAAGATTTAAGAAAAATATAAACATATTGCATCAAAAGTGATTGGTAAGCATAAAAAAAAAGAAAGAAAAATATAAACATTTGACATATTCTTTGATTATGAAAATTATAAAAAGAAAAAGCATGTACAAGTTACTTGTATTACTTAAAGAAAAAGTTACTTAAATCTAACTTTATTTAATCAGTTAATCATTTAATACATTATATTGTTTAAGAAATAATTAAAATCTATGCATATATCATCGAGTACTTGAATTACACCTGTATTACATTAATTAATTATAAAGACAATGATGATAAGATTACAAAATCAATTGAAGTTTTGATGATGTCATGTCTATTGTGTAATAGTTAAAGTTAAGAACTATAACTTTCTATGCTTGTCTTAATTTTTTACTTTGATTGCATGATTGTGTGTGAAATGCATTGTATCCTTAATGATCTTTATATGCAAACTAACCTTAGCACCGTTTGTGATTAAAAGGGCTTAGAATTAATTTAAAAAAAGCTTTGGATCTAGTCCTCATTTGTTTGCAATGAAAGAGAGCTAAAAAAAAGTGAATTGAACCGTGCAATGAGGTAAAACTCACATTGTTATACTTTACTTTGTTCAAAACTTTCATTTCAATTCACTTTCATTCGACTCTACCAAATACTATATTAAACTTGTTTTTGACATTCAAAAGTTTTGGAGTAATGGACAAATTAATCGATTAAAGAACATAATAATAAATTATATCGAAGTGCCTCTATTTTTGAATTTGAAATAACTTTGCAACTAATCGATTAATCACTTAGTATAATTGATTATCTAAACTTGAATTAATTTGACAAGGCATCACACTTAATCGGTTATCTATGAAATAATCAACTATTTCATTCTTATTGAAACCTAGGTGGTCTCAAGAACAAAATAATTGATTATACTAAGTATTAATTGATTAACTTTGTTTTGGTCTTATATGTATGAACTTTCAAGCTTTTTCCAACAACTCTCTTCAATTCAATTTATAAATTTCTAAGTTTCTAGAAAGTGTGAGCTACGAGAGTGCTTCAAAAGATTCATAATCATTCTTAAGATATCTCAACTTGAAGAATCAAAATGGATAAAAATGATCTTGATGTCAAGGTAGTCTTCATGGGTTGATAAAAAAGATAATGGTCTTAATTTTCATATTTTTCACATATTAAGTCATATCCTTTTTAAATTTTTTTATTAACTTCCAGATCTTGAGAAAAATTCTCAAGATTTGGGTTAAGTAGTAGATTTCTACTTAGTAATCTTGCAGGTTTCAAGATTAGTTGTGCATATGTGGGTTGCATATTGCATGTGAATTTGTGTGTAATCAAAATTTTGATTTATTGTGAATCCAAACTTAGGATGCTGGATATAGATTACATGTTGTAATCGAACCAATATAAAAATTAGTATGCAATCTTCTCTCTATTCTTCATCTTTTACATTCTTGTCACAAGGGTTCTCATATATTTTAGGAAATTGAATTTGCTTAAGAAATTGGGTAAATCTAAAATTGAACCTTGAGATTAAAGGAATCTAAACAATAGCATCACCTACTAATCTCTTGATTCAAAATAACCTAGAATTTTTTTTTTTACCAAAATGAGTTATTTCGCAGAACTAATTACCAAAATGAGTATTTTACAAAACTATTTATTTGTCATGAGTTTTTTTTATCATCTAGGAGACGTCACACTAAGCGATGCCTGTGTGTTTTTTTGTCCTATAACAAGAGGCATTACCCTGATATACTTCATCATTGCCAAGTATTTAGTATCGGCCAAGTCGATGCTAAATTACCTATTTAATAACTAAATTTCATGTCACATTTTCATTCAATTTAGTGTAAGCTTATTCGATACTAAATACCTGGTAATAACAAGGCATACCAAAATGGTGCCTCTTGCTATAAGACACAAAAATATTACAAGGTATCATCGGGGTTACGCTTCTTGAATCTTATGTGACAAAAATACTAATGACAAATAAATAGTTTTGTATAACATCCACTTTGATAATTAGTTTTGCAAAATAATTTTGATAAAAAAGTCATGAATCGAACCTAAAGGCAAGTTACCTTTCAAAAAGTCTATGAAATTTATTTTGGAAAAAGTTTTTAAATTAAGTGATTTTTTGCTTATTACTCCTATTCACCCCCTTTACAAGTAGTAATTTATCTAACACCAAGTTATTTTATTTTAATCGACAATTTTGAGTTTGAATCTAGATTATGCAAGAGATGAAAAATTCATTAATTCACGCACTTGGCAGTATTATTGATTTTGACCATGAAAATATTTCAAAGCAACAAAGAAGGTAATTTTTTTGGAGCTAGTGATTTCTTTCTTACAAGTTAATTACAATAAATAGCGCAACAAGCGTTCATGCAATTGCATGGACACAATAACAATTATTACTAGCTTTGAAGTTGAAGTACAGTATAGATGTAGAAAGTACTAAAAAAGGGTGATTGGCTCAACATGATCTATTTGTAATAGGAGCTAGGAAGAAGAAACCCAACGATCTCGAGGTGAATCTTAAGAATGAAAATATCATTACATTCACCAAAAATTTCATGAAAGTAAGAAGAGGTATGCCTTTGAATTTCATTTTCAGCATTTGTTTAAAGACAAGGAAGAAGGACAATCCAATAGTGATGACAATCTTTGTTGCTACTGCGATCAGAGTGAATGAGAAGGCTATTTTAGAGATAGAAGAATCTTTCCATTTGGCTTTCTTCGGTGGCGAGAAAAGATGTATAAAAGCTGCAGAAGCTACCAGAGCCATTGCTATAGAGTTTGTTACCATGAATGCTTTCAAGAGGCTCTTTGCCCCCAAAATAGGGCTACCTTTATGTTCACCATCTTGTATGGTACCTCCTAGTGGCGTAATCTCAACTACAAAGCTTACGGTTGCAATTGTAACCACTAATAGATGAGACTCATTTGCTTCCTTAGTAAACACTAATGTCTGCTATTATAACTCAACAAAGATATGTATAATTATCCAACTATTTTATGGTGCATTTGGGTTTATGGTATGCAATAACACTCCTATAAATTGAATTATTTGAGTAATCACATGTGAAAATCCATAGAATGAATCTTATTTCAGTCTAAACTTCGACGAACTCTTTATATTTTAAAGAAATTTAAGTGTATTTTTTTTAGATGATGCTTAAATATCTTGATCTTTACAAAATTTGTAATTGGTCCCTTCAATTTTTATATTTTTTTGTCTAATTTCACTCCTTCTAAAGTTTTAACATGTTACTGTTCATCCGATATGTTAACTCTGTTAGTAAATTTGCTTACATATGGTATAAAGTTGAACACAAATTTTGTTTGAGGCTTTTGTATCACAATTTAAAAAGAAAAAAATTAAGATGATAAATATATTTATTAAGTATTTTATTTTAATTATACAAATTTATAAGTCATACAAATTTATTTATTAAATATATTTATTTTTGAATAACTACTTGCAAATAAAATGAGTTAAAAAAAACATTTGATAATAAACGTGAGAAATGATAGAATCAGGGGACAAAATATGAGAGTTGTGAATAGTTTAATTTAAACTCTGGCAACAGTGAACCAATCTTTTGTGTCTCATCTACATTTTGTACTTTATTTCAGTTTCAAACAAAGGGTGAAAGAAAATTAATTTCATTCTTCTATCCTCCTCATGGGTGTTCTAGACTCATTCTAGCCCAGTCCGAAGAGACTTTTGAGGTTCAACTTTAAGAAATTAGACCAATGCATTTTGAGGATAGATGCAGGTTATAGTTAAGGTTGTCCTAACCTGATCAAATCAAGACATTTAACAAATATTTTTATTTTTATTGTGATTATTTATTAGTTAGATCATACAATTTTATATTTTTAAAAATATTTTAATTTTATTTTAATCATACAAATTTAATAAAATTTTAATGGGGTGGAATATTTAAGATGATAAATTATTTATATAATTAAATTAATTTAACTAATAAATAATTTATATAATTTAATAAAAGTGCACGTAACAAAAGGTTTAAATTGCACACACAGCACTTTTACCACTATTTTAAAGGCTTAACTGTACTTTAACCACTGTAAAATTCGATTTTTTTTAAAATAATGACAAAATGTGCAAAAAATAAATTGAGTGACAAAATTAAAAAAATTATAAAAATAAAATATGCAATTAAGCCTTTAAGAATGTGTCTAGTCAATCTACAGTGTCCTTCAGAAAAAAAAAAAAGTGAATATCCAATGTCGTGGGCCTCATTTGCTTGAATTTGGGCCGAAGGGCGAATAGTTTACCAAAATGAAACAATTGTGGGAAAGAAAATGAATTCATGAACAAAGTTGAAGGGAAAGAAATAAAAGTGGACAAAATTTAAAATTATAATATTTTTGGGACTAATTTTATAATTCATCTATTTTACATATTTATCTATCTATTTAGAAAGTTCAAATATTTTTTTAGTCGTTAATGACTTTTAAAACAAAACAAGTGACTCAATTTAACTTATATGTTCTATTTGGATAAAGGATGATAAAAATAAAAGAGAAAGAAATAGAAACAAATTTTTTAAAAGGTGTTATTTAATAAAATATTTTGTGTTTGTATTTTTAGCATAGTAAATTAAAAGGAGACTAAAGTTTCTACGGATGCATAGTTGGATTACATCCATGTTTTATTCACACTATTTTAATATTTTTTAACTAAGCAAATTTGAGGGGAAAATTATTCAGTTTTCAGTTTTTTGTATGTATTGAAATAATTGAATTAAAAAATTTTAATTTTATTTTTACCAAACGAATTAAAAATGATAAGTTTTTCTTCAAAAATTCTATTTTCTAAAAATTTTCACTAAAAAGTTAGAAAATAAGCTATTTTTTTGTTGTTATGTTTTTTGAATACATTAATTTAAATGAACAATAATATTTCTTTTTATTTTTTTTATGATTTTCAACTTTATTTTCAATTTGTAAAAAACTAATTAAAGCGACTACTCCTAAATATATATTTTTTAAAATAAATGGGCTGTTAAAAGGGTGGATGTGGAACTAAACCCAAACTCTAATAATTCAAGCACTTAACCTAATCTTGAAAAAACAAGTCATTCACATATCTTACACACAGTGACAGTAAAGGATAATAGGAGAAAACTTTTTCAAACACAACCAAATCATATCTAAAATTATTAATTTATTTTAAAATGTTTAAAAAGGGATGGGAAACATTAGAAACTTTTCACAAATATTAGTATATATATGTTGAATATGACATGTTATAATTTCTATTTATATGCGCAATCTTTATTTTTCTTTGACAATTCTTCTTGCGTTTTGTGTAAAAGCTAGCTTGGAACTAAGTTAATAAAGTTGTGAACTAAGACCACGTTTTTGTTCATATAGGCATATGGTCATAATTAAGTCGTCATAACTATATATATACAGACTGAGCAGTACATAAAATTCAACAATCTCCATCCATTTGGTACAAATTCACGTCACAATATGCCGTTGATAGGGAAGAAAAACCATATCCCATTTGTCCAAGTGTGACTCTGAGGAGATATCTATTGGTTAGAAACTTTTGAAAGGTTTGATCTCATATCACTTACCTTTTTGGATTGTTTTCTCTCTAAAGAAATATCACAAATGCCTCTTCCATCCAATAAGAGTTTGCCATTTAAGATTTTGGATAAGCTATATCAGCTAAATGAACTGTAAAATGGAACACGGTTAGAATATCAAGTACTGCATGCAATGTAGGGACCAATAAAAGTGGGGTGTGGCCGTAGAATAAAACCTTCCAAACAACTGTCAAGTATATATAAGATATGTAAAAACTTGGTATTTCATCATGTTATTTTAGATTTGTCTTCTTTTAAAAAGAAAAACTAAATCAAACGAAATCTATAAAAAATGTATTTAATTTTAACCAGTAAATTTAAGAAAAATAATGTACTTTTAAAAAAGAAAGTTTACGAGAGTTTGTCTTCTTTTTCAGTCTTTATTTTAAGTTTCAAAATCTAAGAATATATTATTTAACTAATTTTAATTTAAAAGTGATTTTTAAATTTTAAAAAAAGCTTATTTTATCAAATAACTTTTACTTTAAATTTAAAGTTCATTATTTTTATCTTTAAAATAAATTTTAATTAAAGAAATGAAAACAAACACTATCTATGTCTTATTACTTAACGATTTTTAATCTATGCTTTTTATAGACTTTCATTTCTTCCTCCTTTTGGCTATACATGTTCATTTATTTGTACTTTACTACATTTTTTTTTTATGTTGGGGAAAATAAAAGAGGCTAATTAGTGCGTAAAAGTCGTTTATATACGTATATCAAATAATTAATATCACATATAATTCTCTTACTTTATAATTTCTTTAAGTACATGTTTAATAATACGATTGTAATTTTCTTTTGATGTGCTGAGCCATGTGTTCAATAGTAATGATAATAAATAATTAAATTTTATCTAAAAAATCTCACCATATACATACATTATTTTAATGAAGCTTAGATTCATGAGTCTTATAATAGGATAACAATATTATCTTGATTATCTTTATTATTAGGCCGAGGGGGTACACTTTACATAATTGTATTTCAAAAGTATTTCTTCAAGAGTAAACAAAAGCTAGCACAGATGAAAAAACATTTTAAAAAAATTATTTGACCTTCATGTACGAGTGCTTTCTAAATTAAATAATTGACTGTATAGAGGTGCCTTCTAAATTCTCCTATATTATTTCAGCTTGCTTTCTTTCTTATTTTCCCCAGTCGCTCACGAAAATCTCCTATTCTAATATCTTGTGCAGTTTTGGCAATCAACATGTATTAGTGAGGGTGTGACTGTGATTACTTTGATTTTTGAAACTAAAACAATACCAAACAAAAACCCTCTGGTAACGTGAAGTAATAGTTTTTTTGGTACTGAAAGAAAAAAGATAGCCATGTATTTATTTAGTTTATTACAACTAACTATATTTCAATTTGATGTAAGTGCCCCCTCATTAAAATGGACCTGTGTAACCATCAACCTCTAGTTCGCTCTTTTCACCATTTGTCTCTCTGTCTCTGACTTGGCAATATTTGAAATTTTGTGGTTCTCATTTCCCTTAGTACAACACCAGATGTGGACCCAAAAATATCTCAGACATTGAAACTAAGGATAGCCACATAATTCAAGCCATTTTCCACGTCACCTCCTCAATGGAATAGCATAAGAAAATAAGTTAACAAACATATCTACTGGAATCCCATAGTCCTACGTGGAAGACCCACATTGGTCAGAAAAGCAGAGAAAGAATCTAACCCATTTAGTGGATTATAGGGGTGCCAAGTGTACCAAACAAAATCTGAAAGCCCCAATGAGATAGTAGCAATAGATAGGCCAAGATAAGAACCCCAACCACTTGAAGCCCATATAAATAAACCCCCACACAACTTCACTGAATCACTCACAACTCCATAACACAAGGCAGAAAGCAAGCTCATCCTAGAGTTTTAAAAATGGCAGCAGCCTCCTCCATGGCTCTCTCTTCCCCATCCTTGGCTGGCAAGGCCGTGAAGCTGGGCCCATCAGCCCCCGAAGTCGGGAGGGTCAGCATGAGGAAGACCGTCACCAAGCAGGCCTCCTCCGGAAGCCCATGGTACGGCCCAGACCGCGTCAAGTACTTGGGCCCATTCTCTGGCGAGCCCCCGTCCTACCTCACTGGCGAGTTCCCAGGTGACTACGGCTGGGACACTGCTGGGCTTTCGGCCGACCCAGAAACCTTCGCCAGAAACCGTGAGCTCGAAGTGATCCACTCCAGGTGGGCCATGCTCGGGGCCTTGGGCTGCGTCTTCCCCGAACTATTGTCCCGCAACGGGGTCAAGTTTGGAGAAGCTGTGTGGTTCAAGGCCGGGTCCCAGATCTTCAGCGAGGGTGGGCTGGACTACTTGGGCAACCCAAGCCTTGTCCACGCCCAGAGCATCCTCGCCATCTGGGCCACCCAAGTTATCCTAATGGGTGCTGTTGAGGGTTATCGTATTGCTGGTGGGCCCCTCGGTGAGGTCACTGACCCAATCTACCCTGGTGGCAGCTTTGACCCATTGGGCCTTGCTGATGACCCAGAGGCTTTTGCTGAGCTTAAGGTGAAGGAACTCAAGAACGGGAGATTGGCCATGTTCTCTATGTTTGGGTTCTTTGTTCAGGCCATTGTCACCGGTAAGGGTCCATTGGAGAACCTTGCTGATCACCTTGCGGACCCAGTCAACAACAATGCCTGGGCCTACGCCACCAACTTCGTCCCCGGCAAGTGAGCATGAAAGAAAAGGATGACTTGTGGACTTTTGAGAGTTTTTAGATTTGTGTTTGGTGAAGTATATGTTATTGCAATGTACTTCAGATAATGTGAATTATCTTGTGTATCCGAATCCAACTTAATGTTACTTGCTTTTTACGAAAACTCAAGTGTCAATTTGTTCTCTCATTTTACACTTCTATGCTTATGACACCAAATTGAACTCTAATTCTACTAAAACATGTTTCCCTTCTCTCGTACAAATACTAATAATCACACAAAAGGAAAGAAACAAATGGACAACAAAGTTCGACCATTATAATCAGTGTCATAGCATTTCAATTTCTTCTCCTCACTAAAGCAGGTACAAATATGTAATTGTAATTTCAACATCGTAACATGTTCTTAATGGAGTCTGAATTCTGAAGTTTGATGCTCACTCAGGTTAAAAGCAGGTTATAAAATTAGACTAAATTTTACAACCAGAAATAGAATCTAAGATACATGAAAGCACTTTGGGTTCTCCCATCTTCCTTCAATACAATGGAAGCCAGAATTGTCCCTCCCGATACAGCTGTGAACCTCCTCAAGCAGTCCTGTCCGTTTCCCAAGAATTTCCAACCCATCAAGACCCTTCTCAAACAGATCACATCACTCCCTTTAATTGGGGCAACACCCAATTTTCTTATTACTCTTCAGCTTAGTTGTTTTATTTTATGATATTCTTCTTTCTAGTTGTTAAATGCAAATGCAATCAGTTTGTTGAAATTGCATCATGTGGTCTACAAAAACAGCCGTACAGTGACAACTTCTATTAATAAGTGAAGCTTAAATCTGAAACTGGAACTTGTCGAGAAAAGAATTTTAAAAATATATATTTTTAATTTAAATTTCTAATTATATTTAACTGGAATTTATTATTGAACATGATAGAAACTTTAGAGCCTTTATGAATACAGAAAACTTGGAAGGTTCTTTCATGCTTCCGGGAAAAAGAGTGGCAAATTCCATTGTATACTAAACGTGAAAGAGTAGGATATATAGAGCAAGTGTTAGAAGAAGAGTAAACCAATAAATGCCAACTTCAGGTTGAGGAGGCTGGCTTTTGTGGATTGTGAATATTGTAACTTTTTGTTTATAGTTTTGCTAGTTTGCTTTATTTCTTAAAAGATTATGATTGCATGCTGTACTTTGTAATTTCCCTGGTTTCCACCGTGCAATTTTATTGATAAATAGATAAAGTATATTTGCATTTAACCCAAGAGTGAGGAGGGGGAGTGAAAAAGAAAAAGCATGCAACAATGGACAATGAATTCTATATTACATGGCTGTGAAGGAAAGCTGATAATTACCATACATTTATTGGAAAACATAACATGGATAAAATAAGGCTTTGCTGTTGTTAAAGACAATAGTGATGAGGTAATTGGAAAGCATTTAATATTTCTTCTTTTGAATAAGCAGCTCCAATGATTGATTGGTGGTGTTTATCATTTAACAAGACAGTGTTGTTTGAAGCTTCACATGGGAAGATAACACCTCATTCATATTTGGTCGATGTTCAGGATCCGGGAGGGTGCAACACAAGGATAACTTAATGAGCTCTGGACACTTCTTCAATGTCAACATTCCAGGTCAACAAAGGGTCTACAATATTGGCAAGTTGTTTTATTCCATTTGCAAGGGCTTTTTCCACTACTTCACGCAAAGTGATTGGCAAACCATCCTCTTCTGAGAGTCCTGTCGGTCTTCTTTTTGTTAGAAACTCCATTACTATGATACCGAAGCTGAACACATCTGCTTTAGTTGTTACTTTCCTCATGTAGGAAAATTCTGAAAATTACACAGCAAAAATATCCTGTTTAGAGAGTGGAATTTATAAAAAAATTTGGGTATGCTAAGTCAATAAGCTAGAGGACTGCAAACAAAGTTATATTTGATATTTAGAAAAACTTGGGTATGCATCATACGCAAAAAGTTTAGCTATCTGATTTTGGGCACAAACTTTAGATGAGGGAAAATATATTATCTTTACTATCAAAAGGGGTAGTGTTCTCCATGTTTCTGTGAATCTATCAGCAAATGTTTCTTCCCATTCCTTACTTACAAGTTAGTTAGTAAAAGTCACTAGTAGCAAAACCTGATGGAAAGCTCGCACAGTAAACTCATGGTTGGTTGAAACTAAAGGAAATGATAGTCAGTGTACGGGATATGCTGAATATGGTAATTCAGTCCCAATAGCTTTGCTTCATGTCTGGTACAATCAATTAATACTAATCCAGTGTGAATTGTAACCAATGCCTCTTTTCTATTAAACTTTGAAAAGGTAATAAGTCTTCTTGAAAAAAAGAGGGGGTGAAGGATGGGGGGAGGTCATAGCTGTAGCGTCGGCTATATTGATAACTAAATGTTTTCAAGCAACAAAATAAGAAGTTATGTAATCATGCAAGTCTTGATGATGCTACCTTCTCTGAATAGAACAATCAAATATGGGCTCATATGCATTGAATAAAAACAGCAAATAGACACAAACACACGTTCAACTCTTGAACTCTTCTTAATGCTACTTACTCTGATTAGAACAATTTAAGATGCAGGATTTACTCACCATACAAATCAACAAGAACTAAAATATTCATTTGAATCGCAAGTCTATCATGAACATAACTGTGATTAAAATATATTATGCATTGAAGATATGAGATTAGCAAAATAGGAAAGGCTTATACCTGATGCCATATAGCCAACTGTCCCTTGCAAAACTGCTAATGAGGAAAGGGTACTACCATCCTGCAGATGAAGACCAAGTATTCGAGCTGTCCCAAAGTCACTGAGATGAGCTTCCCACTCTCCCTCTAAAAGGATGTTAGAAGGCTTTTTAAATCACAGTGTACAATGGGAAAATCATAACCAGAGTGCAAATAATCCAATGCACTAGCAATAGAAATGAAAATACAAACTCTTTCGGATAATATCCACCTGGAGATTACAGACTGATCTACTCCTTTGTCGTGTATGATCCTATTCAAATTCCCATTCTCCATGTACTCTTGAACCAAAGCCTTCATTTTCCCACTCTCCCAGGCATATCCAAGTACCTTGACCAAATTCCTATGTCTCATCTAGCTCAAGGTGTTGGCTTCTCTCTTGAACATCTTGTCAGTATTTGCAGAGAATTGTTGCAAGTTCAATTTTCTTACGGCTACAACCTGGCCATCATCTTCCATTTGACCCTTGTAAACTGTGCTCAAACTGCTAGTACCAACGATGCTGTCTGCACTGAAAAAACCAGTTGCAATCTCCAACTCCTTTGGGTTGAACCTTTTAAGTGTCAATGCTGAATTGTAGTCTGGTCCATGATTTACACTAGCATTCTATTTCTTTAGAATTACAGAGTTTGGTACCTCTATTGAGAATTAGAATCACCAACACTAGTAATAGAAGTATAGCAAGTGATCCAAGAGCAGCAATAATAGATATGCATTTCTTGGATAGTGAATGTTTTGCCTCTTTACATGGCCATAGGAAATTTGCTCCACAAAGATCCTGGTTTCCCATCATACTAGATGCATTAATGTGTTCAAATATTCCAGTCTTAGGTACAGGACCTTCAAGTTGATTGAAGGAAAGGTTGAGATGCACCAAGCCGGAAAGGTTGGCAAAGCCTTCAGGAATTCCCTTCAAGTCATTCTGAGAAAGATCTAGGGAACTAAGACGATCAAGTTCTGCCAATGTTCCAAGGATTTTACCTTCTAAATGATATCTTGAGAGGTTCAAGCTTTCAAGCAAGTCCATATGACTAAAAGCTTTTGCAGGAATAGGACCTGAAATATTGTTTCCTGAAAAAAAATCAAGATTGGAAAGATTTCTGCACCCAGTAAGTGTTTTGGGACTGAAACCTGCAAGATTATTGTCTGAAATGTCAATAGCTTGTATCATTTCCAACATGCCCAACTCAGTTGGAACATTGCCAACCAACTGGTTATAAGAAAGGTTAAGATAGATCTGCATGTCTTGGAAGCATGCAATGACATATCTGGGAATTGATCCTGTGATCTGGTTGTGAGAGAGTCCAAAACTAAAAGCTGATTAAGCTGCCCCATGCTTCGTGGAATGGACCCATTAAGTTTGTTGCCATGAAGATTAGGAGTGAAAGCATCTTAAGCTTTGAGATAGAATCAGGTATTTGACCAAGCAACTTGTTTTGATGCAGCAAAAGTTTGGTTAGGTCTTTTAATTCAAAGAGTTTATCAGGTATTGTACCTTCTAATAGATTCTCATGTAGACTAAGCCCCTGAAGGCGAGAAAGTTTGGACAGTTCTGGAGGAATTTGACCTGAAAACTTATTTTCAGAAAGGGATAAAGTGACGAGTTCATTCAAGTTTCCAATCTTTGGTGGAATTGATCCAATGAAAGAATTTACATTCAGCTGCAGGCGTATGAGTTTAGACAGGTTCTGGATACCTGATTTTATCAATCCACTGAAGTTGTTCATTGCCAAACTTAGACTGATAAGATTCGAGCAGTTATGGAGGTCATCTGGAATTTCCCTCTGTCATATTGTTGGATCCAAGAGATAGGAAAGTAAGATTAGGAAACCTTGAAAAACCCTCAGGAATTTTTCCACTTAAAGCATTAACAGACATGGTAACATTTACTAGACTAGTACAATTGGCAATGCTAGGGGGAATGGATCCATGAAAGAAGTTGTCGCCCAAAATAAGAGACTTCAAATTATGAAGATCACCCAAGTTTGAAGGAAGTTCACCGAAAGAAGATTCTGGCTCATTAACAGATATGTCAAGTTTGTTATTGATGAAGGGATCTTCCCAGTAAATGCATTTGAATGCAGGGTTAGAACTTGTAAGGAACTTAGAGATCCAATCTCAGAAGATATTGTTCCCTCCAATATATTCTGAGAGTCCTAAATGTGTTAACGATTTCATCTGGAAAATGGAAGATGGAATGGTGGAATTCAAGTTATTGCGATATAACCTCAGAGTCTCCAACTGAACTATATTTCCTAGCTCAGGAGGAATACTTCCAATAAACTGATTTTCATATAACTCAAGGTTTAAAAGCTTGCTACACTTAGCAACCTCGGAGGGGATTTTCCCACTCAAGGAATTTTGGAACAATAGAAGGTATTCTAAATTTGTCAGATTTCCAATCTCTCTAGGTATTACACCGGATAACTTGTTTTGGCTAAAATTAAGAGCTCGCAAAGCTCCTAATTGACCTATGGAAAGAGGTATAGACCCTACCAAGTTATTTCCATAACCTAAAATCTGTGTAGCATTAACTAGATTCCCAATGTTTGATGGGATTCTGCCAGTAAGGTTGTTGAAAGTAAAAGCAATTCCCAACAAATAAGTGTAGTTGAATATGCTGTCAGGGAGGCTTCCATTCAAGAAGTTGTAACCTAAATCCAAATACTGCAGGCTTTTAAGGTGTCCTAATTCAGGAGGAATAGGACCTGAGAGAGAATTTCCAAAAAGAGATAGTTGAGAAAGGTGAGTGCAAAGACTGAGCTGAGCAGGAATGTAGCCAGTGAATGAGTTTGAAGTTAAATCAAGAACTTGAAGGCCAGAAATGTTTCCAAGAAAAGGAGAAATCTCCCCTTGGAGCTGAAGACTAACCAGGGAAACTGAAAAGACATGATTTGAAGATGGATCACATGCAATGCCAGACCAGTTGCAGTGGTGGTGGCTGTCAACCCAATCTGCAAGAGCCCCATTTGGGTCAGCTGTGATGGAGTTCTTGAAAGCTTTCAAAGCTTGAATTTCAACATCAAAGCCTGTTTCAGCATGGGAAACTATGGATACGGATACAATGGAAAGTACTACTATGACTGTAGTTAAACTAATCTTTTATTATTCGTGTGAACCCATAGTGTTAAACTTCATAGAAAAAAGACCACAAAAATTATGCATATTATTATGATTTATAATATATCTTTTATTATTTAAATTTACAAAAATCTATGCTAGTAAATGCCCACTTGTCCAAACACACATCCAATCCAATTGAATGTAACTTGTTTTCTAACATGATTCAAGTGTTATTTTGTTTTAATATTAAAAAAGAAAAAGTCACATTTATCTATAGTATATGAATTCATATTAAATTATTCAAAATCATATTAGAATACATTATTTTATATAATTACATGTTTAATTTCACCTTAAAAAGTAATTCTAGGTTCCAACTATATTTGAGTTGAAATAACTTTTCATAATTTTCTTATTCAATCAAAAATTGCTTTCTAAATATAAATTCCATAATTTCAAAATAGTTTTAACCAAAATCAATTACTTTAAAATTCAATTTTACAATGGACTTCCAAGACACACTAATGTTCTAGGGTAAATGAAGATGTGATAACCAATATCCCAATACTTTCTTTCTATCTAGTATATACTGCACCCCAGTGCTGCATCGTTGACAATATTATATTAACCATATAAAGGAAAGAAACAAATGGACAACAAAATTCGACCATTATCAGTGTCATCGCATTCCAATTTCTTCTCCTCACTAAAACAGGTACTATGCGTATATGAAGTTTTAATTTCAACATCGTAACATGTTCTTAATGGATTGTGAATTCTGAAGTTTGATGCTCGTTCAGGTTGAAAAAAGGTTAAAATTAGACCAAACTTTACAACCAGCAATAGAATCTCAGATACAAGAAAGCACTTTGGGTTCTCCCATCTTCCTTCAATCCAGTGGTAGCCAGATTTGTCCCTCCCAAGATAGCAGTGAACCTCCTCAAGCATTCCTCTCAGTTTCCCAAGAATTTCCAACAATCAATCAAGACCCTTCTCATTCTCAAACAGATCACATCACTTCTGCAAATGAAGCTGAAGACAATGATGATGATGATGACATTGAACAGTTAATGCAGCTCTTGGGGTTATCAGAGGTAAAAGAACAAAGGGATGGTGATTTTGATGAAGGTGATTCATGCCACTGTGACGGTGGCTTTTATGCAAAAATTGTTGGTGTGGAAGGGCCAAAGTGTAGGAAAGAGGTGCTGAGGTTAGATGGGTGGATCAACCACTTTATGAATGGTGGTGGGGAGGAGAAGCAAGAGCCTTTGAGATTGGCACACCTGCTTTTGGGGAAATCTGCTTTTGTTTCTGATGGTGCTTTTGGAGAATTGGATTTCCCTTCAACCATTCAAGAATTTCTTCATACTGATCCTCCCACTGATTGAGGCAAATCCCTATTTTGTTATTACTCTTTAGCTTTGTTGTTTTATTTTATGATATTCTTCTTTCTAATTGTTATATGCAAGTGCAACTATCTAGAAACTTTAGAGCCTTTATGACTAATACAAAACTTGGGAGATTCTTTCATCATGGCCCTTGGAATATTGGGCAATTAATGTTACATCACATAGTTGTGAAGGAAGGCTGATAATTTCCATACATTTTTAAAAACCCAAGTCCCCTGCTAATTTGTCATCTATTACTAAAAGATTGTGTGCATTTCATCATAATTGGAAAATACATTAAGACTTTGCTGTTGTTAAAGGCAACAGTAATGTGGCAATTGGGAGTCATTTGATTTTTCTTCTCTAGAAAGAGCAGCTCCAAGGATTGATTATCATTTAACAAGACAGTGTTGTTTGAAGCTTCACAAGGGCAGATAAAACCTCATTTGTGTTGGGTCGATGTTCAGGATCAGGGAGGGTGCAGCACAGGGATAGCTTAAAGAGCTCTGCCAACACTTCATCATGTTCTTTTGTAACATTCCAGGTCAACAAAGGGTCCACAATATTGACAAATTGTTCTATTCCATTTGCAAGGGCTTTTGCTACTACTTCACGCAAAGTGATTGGCAAACCTTCCTCTTCTGAGAGCCCTGTTGGCCTTCTTTTTGTTAGAAACTCCATTACTATGATACCAAAGCTGAACACATCCGCTTTAGTGGTTACTTTCCTCATGTAAGCAAATTCTGAGAATTACACAGCAGAAATATCTTGTTTAGAGTGTGAAATTTATATAATAAAAACTTACGGTGTACAAAGTTAATAAGCTAAGAGGATTGGAAACAAAAAGTTATATTTGATATTTTTTTTTAAAAAAACTTGGGTATGTATAGTAACCAAAAATTAGTTATCGCTTTGGACACAGACTATGGAGAAGGGAAAAATGTTTATCTGCAGTATTTAAATGGGTACAGTTCTCCATGCTTCTGTGAATCTAATAACAAATATTTCTGCATATTCCTTACAAGTCAATGTTAATGTTTTCAAGCAACAATTCAGCAAGTCTTCGTGATGCTGCTACCTTCATCGAATAGAACAATCAAATTTGGGCTCATATGCATTGAATAAAAACAGAAAATAGATACTACACACGTTTAATACTTGAGCTCTTCATTATGATACTTTCACTGATTAGAACAATTTAAGATGCAGGATTTACTCACCATACAAATCAACAAGAACTAAAATATTCATTTGAATTGCAAGTCTGTCATGAACGTAACTGTGATGAAAATATATTATGCATTGAAGATAAGAGATTAGCAAAATACGAAAGGCTTATACCTGGTGCCATATAACCAACTGTGCCTTGCAAAGCTGCTGATGAGGAAAGGGTACTACCAGCCTGCTCATGAAGACCAAGTATTCGTGCTGTCCCAAAGTCACTGACATGAGCTTCCCACTCTCTGTCTAAAAGGATGTTAGAAGGCTTTATATCACAGTGTACAATGGGAAAATCATAACCAGAGTGCAAATAATCCAATGCACTAGCAATAGAAATGAAAACTCGGACTCTTTCAGATAATGTCCACCTAGAGATCACAGACTGATCTACCCCTTTTCCATGTATGATGTTCTCCAAGTTCCCATTCTCCATGTACTCTAGAACCAAAGCCTTCATTTTCCCACTCTCCCAGGCATATCCAAGTACCTTGACCAAATTCCTATGTCTCATCTGGCTCAAGGTGTTGGCTTCTCTCTTGAAGATCTTGTCAGTTTTGGCAGAGAATTGTTGCAAATTCAATCTTTTTATGGCTACAACCCGGCCATCTTCCATTTGACCCTTGTAAACTGTGCTCAAACTGCTAGCACCTATGATGCTGTCTGCACTGAAAAAACCAGTGGCAATCTCCAACTCGTTTGGATTGAACCTTTTAAGTGTCAATGCTGAATTGTAGTCTGGTCCATGATTCACACTAGCATCTCTTTCTTTAGAATTGCAGAATTTGGTGCCTCGATTGAGAACTAGAATCAGCAAAAGTAGAAGCATAGCAAGAGATCCAAGTGAAGCAATAATAGATATGCTCTTCTTGGACAGCGAATGTTTTGTCTCTCTGCATGGTGGTAGGAACTTAGCTCCACAAAGATCCCGGTTTCCCACAATACTAGATGCATTGATGTGTGCAAATATTCCAGTTTTTGGTACATGACCTTCAAGTTGATTGAATGAAAGGTTGAGATGCACCAAGTTGGAAAGATTGGCAAAGCCCTCAGGAATAGTTCCCTTCAAGTCATTCTGAGAAAGATCTAGGGAACTAAGACGATCAAGCTCTGCCAATATTTCAGGGATTTCACCTTTTAAATGATTTCTTGAGAGGTTCAAGCTTTCAAGCAAGTCCATGTGACTAAAAGCTTCTGCAGGAATAGGACCTGAAATATTGTTTCCTGAAAAATCAAGATTGAAAAGATTTCTGCACCCAGCAAGTGTTTTGGGAATGAAACCCGAAAGATTATTGTTTGAAATATCAATAGCTTGTATCATTCCCAACATGCCCAACTCAGTTGGAACATTTCCAACCAAGTGGTTGTAAGAAAGGTTGAGATACATCTGAATGTCTTTGAAGTGTGCAATGACATCTCCAGGAATTATTCCTGTGAGCTGGTTGTGAGAGAGATCCAATGCTAAAAGATGGTTAAGCTTTCCCATGCTTCTTGGAATGGACCCATTAAGTTTGTTGCCATGAAGGTCTAAGTATGAAAGCATCTCAAGCTTTGAGAGAGAATCAGGTATTTGACCAACCAACTTATTTTGATGCAGCAAAAGTTCTGTTAGTTCTTTTAATTCAGAGAGCTTATCAGGTATTGTACCTTGTAGTTCATTGTCATAGAGAGAGATCCCCTGAAGGTGAGAAAGTTTGGAAAGTTCTGGAGGAATTTGACCTGAAAACGTATTTTCAGAAAGGGATAAAGTGACGAGTTGATTCAAGTTTCCGATCTCTGGTGGAATTGGTCCTATGAAAGAATTTCCATTCAGCTGCAGGCGTATGAGTTTAGAGAGATTCTGGATATCTGATTTTATCAATCCACTGAAGTTGTTCATTGCCAAACTTAGAGTGCTAAGATTTGAGCAGTTATAGAGGTCATTTGGGATTTCCCCAGTCATTTTGTTGGATGTAAGAGACAGGAAAGTAAGATTAGGCGACCTTGAAAAACCCTCAGGAATTTTCCCAGTTAAAGCATTAAAAGACAAACTTACATTTACTAGACTAGTAATATTGGTAATGCTAGAGGGAATGGATCCATGAAAGCAGTTGGAGTTCAAAACAAGAAACTTCAAATCATGAAGCGCACCCAAGTTTGAAGGAAGTTCACCTGAGAGGAGATTCTGGCTCATTGACAGATATGTCAAGTTTGTCAAGTTTGTTATTGACGAAGGGATCTTCCCAGTAAACTTATTTAAGTGCAGGGTTAGAACTTGCAAGGAGTTCATAGATCCAATCTCTGAAGATATTGTTCCCTCTAAGTTATTCTGTGAGAGGCCTAAATTTGTTAATGATTTCAACTGGAATATGGAAGATGGAATGGTGGAATTCAAGTTATTCCGATGTAACTTCAATGTCCCTAACTGAACTAAATTTCCTAGCTCAGGAGGAATACTTCCAACAAGCTTATTATCGGATAACTCAAGGCTTAAAAGTTTGCTACACTTACCTAGCTCTGAAGGAACTTTCCCACTCAATGAATTTTGGAACAATTCAAGGTATTCTAAATTTGTCAGATTTCCAATCTCTCGAGGTATTACACCTGATAACTTGTTCTGGCTAAAATCAAGAGCTCGCAAAGCGGCTAATTGACCTACGGAAAGAGGTATAGACCCTACCAAGCTATTTCCAAAACCTGCAATCTGTATAAGGTTAACTGGATTCCCAATGTTTGCTGGGATTCTGCCAGTAAGGTTGTTGAAATTAAAAGCAATACCCAACAAAGAAGTGCAGTTGAATATGCTGTCAGGGAGGCTTCCATTCAAGAAGTTGTTACCTAAGTCTAAATACTGCAGGCTTTTAAGATTTCCTAATTCAGGAGGGATAGGACCTGATAAAGAATTGTCAACAAGAATCAGTTGAGTAAGTTGAGTGCAAAGACTGAGCTGAGAAGGAATGTAGCCAGAGAATGAGTTTGAAGTTACATCAAAAACCTGAAGGCCAGAAATGTTTCCAAGGAAAGGTGAAATCTCCCCTTGGAGCTGAAGACTAACCAGGGAAATTGAAATGACATGATTTGAAGGTGGATCACATGCAATGCCAGACCAGTTGCAGTGGTGGTGACTGTCAACCCAATCTGCAAGAGCCCCATTTGGGTCAGCAGTGATGGAGTTTTTGAAAGCTTTCAAAGCTTGAATTTCAACATCCAAGCTTGTTTCAGCATGGGAAACTATGGATGCAATGGAAAGGACTATGCCTATAGTCAAACTAATCTTTAGGGACAACATCACTGTGTGGAATATGGTAGAATATTCAATGGCAGTTTGCTGATATAAAAACTGAAGTGAGTGTAACCTTTATATACTAGTTAATTTTCATTCATCCACCAATAATTTCAAAAGGCATGGCCCCCCATTTGTGACAGAGAGTGTTCAGTGACATGTAGTCAAGTCAAACATTAGCAGGGATTAATGTTACGTAGAACACAAACAGTGATTGTTTGGACAAGGACTCGATATCTTAAATTTGACTTACGAGGTCATCACGGTATAACGAAACAGGTTGCATCTTCTACCGATTGAGACACTACATAGAACACGCCATGTCAAATATAAATATATACGTATCCTCTAAGGTTTAAAAGAAAGATAGTGCACATGGTAGATATATACAATATGGCTATCCATAGAAAATAAAAATGTATTAATTAAGGAGTTGAGCGTGACTACTGGAGCTAATGGTGTGTATTATAAAAGCTAGAAATCGGCCATGAGAAGCAAAAAGTGAGAATGCATATCGGTAAACGCGGTTTGCAGCAAGTTGTGTGATAAAGCCAAAGAAGCAAGTTGGTAATAATAGATAATTAATAGCATAGTGCCATGCAAGTTGCGCAAAATAACGGCCAAAAACAATATTTTAAATGTGAAGCTGTGATATTGGGTTCAGACTTGTGGATTTAGCTTACTATAGCGCGTTTGATTTCTTGTTTCGGATGTGATTATCGTAAACTAATAGTTACAGCTTCCACATCCTAACTGTGATTCTTTCGTCTCAACGATTTTGCAAACATTATATGATTCAAGGGGCCGGGTTATATATATCAGCATATGGTAATTAAAGTTCAGTTTTATTGACTCGTGAAAAACTCTTACATGCACAACAATTAAATTCTAAGCTGTTAATCAGTATTTATAACCCCTACCAAAGTGTATCTGTTTTGTGTATTCTTTAGTTTAGCACAAAGACGAAGCTGAACATATTCTTTACTGGCCATGCCACAACATTGGACTCTGGATATAGCTGGTCAGCGAGATCATTTTATTTAAACTTATTTATTAAAATAAATACTTATTTTAACCAAATAAGTAATTTTTTAGTATGTTTGTATAAATTATTTCAACTTAAGAAATAAATTATATCTGTTTCTTAAAAAAACCTATATTTTAAAGTTATTTTTTTTAAGTTTATACAAACTTTATATATATCTAAGAAATAGTAGTAGCATATTTTCTAATACACTCTTAAAACAAATTCTTTAAGATTGAGTGAAATTTATTGAAAATAGTATTGATTATAATTTATTAAAAATTATAAAATTAGGACTAGGTCTTAGACTATCCTAATTTTATAATTTTTAATAAATTATAAACAATACTAAAACATGTATTGAGAGTAGGAATGAAAATGAGTAGAGTCGCTTTTCAAGGACCTATGGCTTGACCTATTTAAGGTTTGATTCGGCTTAACTTGTTTACTATAAAGAACAAACTCAAGCTTTTAAAAAGTTTTTTTAAGATAAAAAGGTCAAAGTTAAACTATAAAAAAAGCTCGTTAAGCTTGACAAGCCGACTTGTTTAAGTAATAATAATAATAATAATAATAATAATAATAACTATTATCTATACCATTTTTATGGCATTATGAATGACAAGATGAAGTGACATAAAGTGCTTAGAGAGTTCACTTGCGGAAAATTTTCAAAAAGAACAAAATTCCAATTAAAAGGATAATGCAACTAGATTAATACTTTCAAAGAAAAGAATGTTTTTAAAGACATTTTCAGACAATTTAAATATTTTTATTTGACTATATTAGTATAAATCATCTTTAATCCATATATTTTTTAATATTATGCTTTTTTTTATTTTCTTTTGATATACTTTGTGCTTTAATAACTTGAATTCAATATGATTTTGTTTATCAATTATTTTTGAATTTGTACATTACGTATACGAAATTTTATAAGTTTCTTTTTTTAGTTAGTATTTCACTAGGTTTAAAAATAATTAATTGGTTAAAAATATCTTTAAGCAGATTTCTAAATAGGTTGGTAGGTCAAATCAGACTTTTATGTAGAAAAGAAAGTTATGACA
The DNA here is from genome assembly GCF_000004515.6 of Glycine max. Taxonomy (NCBI): domain Eukaryota; kingdom Viridiplantae; phylum Streptophyta; class Magnoliopsida; order Fabales; family Fabaceae; genus Glycine; species Glycine max. The sequence goes on from NC_038241.2 coordinate 32,204,835, forward strand.
AGTAATGAGCAAACTCAAATTTTACTTATTTTACTCAAGTCGAACTTAAATTTGATTTGACTTGACTCATTTTCACATCTAATTAGAGGAGTGCGGCCGCTATTGCTTCTCATATCTCTAAATGAAAGTGTGACTTAAATAATTCGTCGTGGGAACGATAAAGTAGTGGGATTGAACCTAATTAACACCCAGCCGTTAATCTGTGCCAAGTTTAATATATCATGTAATGCGCGCAATACTTTTTTTCTTTTGAGATAATGCTTTTAGGCTGGATGGATGAGAATCCTCTAGATTCAAGAGTTGTTGACTAGTTAACTTGATTTTAGGTAAATATTTACGTATTTGATTTTATTTCACTTTTGAGAAATTAAGTTTCAGTTTAAAATTAATTTTAAGTTAATGTAGTACAACTTTAGGTACTTTTGTGTTAGATTAAAAATTATAATTAAATTTTATTATTAACTTGCTTTTAAAGATATACATAATTAATACATAGGTCACATTACTTAAAAATTAATTTAATTCAAAATCAATTTTCAAACATTCACTCAAAGTCACAAACAACTTGTCATATGTATGAAGCAGGTTTTCATTTCCCCGTTATTAATTTTTTAAAGCCAATCCCCCAAAAGTTTTACTGTTATAACTTATTGCTTTTCAAATAAAAACATTAATACATAAATCACATCAAGTTGATTTTATTCAAATAAAATTTTCAAACCTTAACTCTCAAACTCACAAACAACTGTGTGTCATGGTGCACCTTTTCGTTTCCTGTTTATTTTTTCAACCAGTCCCCCACCCCCACCCAATATTTGATGTAAGGACAACTTGTTTTAAAGGTCAGGTATTTTTGTAGTTCAAAAAATAACCGCAGAGAATCGTAATCTATGATTTTAACTATTACTAATTGAAATCAAATGTGGTGGACTTACATGGAAAAGAAAAAAAATATCTTTATTCTTTTTTCTGAATCATAATATTTAATTTGAATTAAGTCAAATTTAACAGTTTACTTTATGTCAAATAAAGGTTACTACTACTATATGTCATTTTTCTAGATGTACTGACCAGAAAGCAGAAAGGCAACACGCGTGCCGACATGATTAATTGAAATTGCTCAACTTGCACCTTTATTATCCTTTACAAATATTAGAATTTTCTTAACAGATGAATGATATGATAATTGATATTTTATTAAAGTTGGTCGATGAAATTAATCATTAGTAAAATTAAATATTTTAATTCAATAATATAATTAATAAAAAAAAATTAAATAATTTAATTGAGTTCTCTTTTCTGAAATAATATTTTTAAATTTAAATTATGTATTTACTAACATACCCTTAACTTAAAGTTATTAAACCTAGATTTGCATAATTAATTTAAATAACTTTATTTTAATTTAACTATTTAATATAAGGATATCATTAATGCATACAAGCTCTGAGAATTTTATAATAATTTTATAAATTTATTTTGAACAAAAAGACCATTTTGTCCCTAGTATTAAATAAAATACTATAATAGATTTAGTGAATACAAATAAATTCCAAAATCAAAATTTATTAAAATTATAAGTAATCATCAATAAAATAGATTGTTATAAGTCAGTAAATATTTTTTTTCTAAATGTAAAATGGTCATTTTACCCTTAACAAAAAATTTCACAAAAATAGTCATATTTAACTAATTTTATCTCCAAATTAATTTATTCAAATAGAAAACTTAGTCTAAAAATAATTTTTCCATATAAATTACCACAAAATTATATAACAAGAATTTTTAAAAATGTGAAATTATAGAAATACCCTTTGTAGAATTTATTTGAGAATTTTAAATATAAACTAGCCGAAATTGGCCTATTTTTTGTAAATTATTTAAAAACTATCTAATTACTTTTTAATCATGAAGCAACTTTAAACCATTGCCCCCTATGCTTACAAGTAGGGGTGGGAATAGGTCAAGCCGGTCTAAGGGGTCTACGACCTGACCTACATAAAGTCTGACCTATTTAATTAAAATGTTAAACTCAGACTTTCTTAAAAGTCTATTAAATTAAATAGACCAAGCTTAGGCTTATTAAAAAACCTGATAAGCCTGATAGGCTGGCCTATATATATATATATATATATATATATATATATATATATGTATATATATATATATATATATATATATATATATATGTATATATATACTTATATTATTTTTTGGATACCAATTTATACTTATATTATTTTTTGGGTACAATTAATTTATTTTTGAAACTAACAGATTTTGATTATACATTACTACTCCATAACTTCCATTCATATAATCAAGTAAGACTTTAATTACAATTTAGGTGTGAGTCATGTGCTCATTTATATTCCTCATTATTATTTTTATTGATTTTCCTAATGTTAATGTTTCCTTTTCCTTTAACTTTCCTACTAAGTTAGTAAAGAAATATTAAAGATTTAATGTGAATAAGACTTTTAAAAAGGCTATCAAGTCAGGCTAGGTGCCGGACCAAGTCAAAATAAAAGCCTTTGATAGGCTATAGGTTAGGCTCAGGCCTCAAAAATTCATCATAAATTCAGACCTTTTAAAGCTTGACCTGGCCTGACCTATTTCCATCCCTATTTACACGTTGTTGGGACAATCGATTTAACACAGAATCTCGTGTCTGATCAATGTTGTATGCAAAAATTCTTTGGAACAACGATAATTATAATATTACGAGCAATATTAGTTTTTATCTAATGGGCTAAAAGATAAAAAAAAAATCATGAAAAAACTTTTAAACCCTCGAAGCAGGTGAACTATTGATATTCAATCACTATTTGATTTTCAACATAATTAAAAGTATAGGATTCCTAATCATTTTGTTTGATCTTGAATATTTAAAGTAATTATATAAAGATAAAGATAAATGTTACCTTAATTATGTTTAATGATAATTATAATAATGACTTTAATAAGGTACTCTAAAATAATCTAATTATCTTAATTTAAAATGATTTTAATTACCTTATAGATATACTAATCATAATTATCTAGTTAATTCAAATTAAAATATACATTTGTAATAATTAATATAACTATGTATCTTATAAATAAATAAAAATAAAAATTTCTGTTGCATTACGATAAAAAAATAAAATGAATGCGATGTTAACTAGTAGTATTTGCTTAGGTAAAAAAGCCTCTTTATACATCTTTGTACGATTAATACATGCAATTGGTTAATTAGAAATAAACTCAACTTCAGCGGTATGATTTTCCCCCTTTCTGAGTACGTATTAGAATATATTTTTTTAATGCAGAATGTTTCTATTTATCGAAAAGAAAATAAGAAAAAGGAATATGAAGATAGTGAAAATCAAAATAATTTCGCTTGGTGGTTGATCGCGGACAACGATTTGATGATAATAATCGTGAATAATCTAATATACATTTTTATAGAAATTTTATTGAGCTGTGATATTTTCCCTTCCAGGTATGTAGGCAGAAAAAACATGCATCGTCTGCTCCTATACTTTCTTCTTTTTTTTTAATGCAGAATATTTCTATTTATCGAAAAGAAAAGAAGAAAAAGCAATATGAAGATAGTGAAAATCAAAATAATTTCGTTTGGTGGTTGATCGCGGACAACGATTTGATAGTAATAATCGTGAATAATCTAATATATATTTTTTATAGAAATTGTATTGAGCTGTTATATTTTCCCTTCCAAGTATATAGGCAGAAAAAACATGCATTCGTCTGTTCCTATACTTTCTTCTTTTTTTAATGCAGAATATTTCTATTTATCGAAAAGAAAAGAAGAAAAAGCAATATGAATTTAGTGAAAATCAAAATAATTTCGCTTGGTGGTTGATTGTGGACAACGATTTGATAATAAGCATAATTGTGAACAATCTAATATATATTTATAGAAATTGTAATATATATATATTAGAATAATAAACTTCATTTTCAACAAATATTAATCATTGATCAAAACTTCGGTTTTATAATAGTCATTGATCATATTTTTTGTATAACATATGTATTTAATGAAGAATTAATTTATTCGCATTAATTCTATATCAATTTTGATAATTAAAAAGATAATATTTTATATTATGTAATAATATATTATTTATTATAAAATTTTCATAATTAGATTTTAATTTTAATATTAAGTAGTAACAATAAATATTATATTACTACTTATGCATATTTTTAAAAATTAGTTACTGTAAAATATATTTCATGAAAAGTAATATTCCTTAATATTATTACAGAATTTTATAATTAAATATTAATTTTGATAATTGATATTAAGTAATAATATGTCATTTACTATACAATTCTGATAATTAATTTTTTATTAAATAATAATATTAATTAAATATTATGAAAATAATGAAATAAATATGAAATATGTAATTAGATATCAATTAATTAATACTAAAATACATAGATAATCAAATACATTTTTAACTATTATTTCTCATAAAAAATATTTAAAATAATAAAATGAGCAGATGAAAAAATTAATGTGTTTTTAATCTTTTGTGTGTAATATTTTTAAAATATTAAAATAAATATTTTATTTATTCACTATTAATTATTGTTCGTGTTTATTAAGTATAATATATAATTAATTTTATGTTTTATTTTTGAAATAAAAATTATATTTCTATTATGAAAACAAAAATATAATATTATTGTATGTAATTTTGATAATTAAAAATTAATTTTAATATTTATCCTAAGTAATAGTATACTACTTATTATACAGTTTTAATATTCTAATTAAATATCAATTTTGATAATTTTGATATTAAGTAGTATAATTAAATATTATATTGTTATCTACGCTAATTTTTAAAATTACTTATTTTAAAATATATTTCAAGAAAAATAATAATTTAAAAGTGTCAATTTTAAAAATACGTATTTAAATTTAAAATAATTCGTAATATATAATAATTAAGAATATAAATTAATAAATTAATTATTATGTATACATATCAATGTAATTTATTTTAAATTTAGTTATTTAAATAAATTTTGCTAACAGTAATAATTAAAAGTAATCATTTAAAAGTGACGTGAGTATTTAATGAATATTTGAGCTTTTAATATGTAATTTTAGTTTTTTTATAATTTCTAATCAATGATTTTAATTTTTTTTTTTGTAATTTTTAGTCTTCTTATGGTAAAAATTTTATAATTTTGATCAAATCCTCAATTTTACATATATTTTATTTCTCAATTAAAAATTAATAATTATCTTGATCAATTTTTACATAATTATTTTAATATGTTATTAAATATTTTAATTTTTAATTTTATCAATATATATATATATATATATATATATATATTATAAAATACTACATACAAATATAAAATTATATTTTTGAATCCAACTCGTACATGATACACGAGTTTAAAATCTATGAGATGTAATCGTTTCCTTCCAAGTATATAGGCAGAAAAAACATGCATTCGTCTGTTCTTATACTACAATTGTAAATTTATTGCTTATTACGAAGATGTCACTAAAAACCTCTTGGCTACCTTTTCATCTTCCAACAACGTGCATATACTACTCTCTTGTTACATTTCAACTGCTTTAACGCTAAGTTTTCTAATTAATGTGTCAATAATTGTTTTAAAACTGATAGGTGATAATTATTCTCTGGTAATATCTGATGGGTTTTTTTTTAGGTATACTAGTATTTGTTAATAAAAGAAGTATATTGTGTAAGCCTCTGAGATGTTTTATTCATGGTATAGAGCAAAAAGTGTAACACAAAATTTAAATATTGATAAAATCCTATCCTTAAAACATGAAATAAATCCTAAAATACTCACAACAAATTCATAATATTTTAAATCTAAAATAATATCCTAAAAATTTAAAACAGATATTTTTTTTAAAGATAAACAAATTATTTCTTTCTAAACTAAATATATGAGACAAATTCTTTACAATATCTACTATGTAGACCTCTATATATACCCTGCCCTTTCAGTCCACATTACAGCACAGATATTTTCTCAAAGGGAAATAGCACCATTTGGCATTTTACAATTTCCAAGCTATGGCCAAATCAACTGGGTCACTTGTCTTTCTCTCTATTTTCACTTTGCTCCTTTCTTGCAACTTAGGTAATTTATTCTTGGGTTGCACTTCTAAAGTTCTCATCTATGTGATTATCTTTTTAAAAAATGTCCATAATTTCCATAGAAAGTTTATCTTTAATTATAATATGTTAATATGACTTTTCTTTTTTCCTTTGAAATAAATTCCAATACCCACTCCACAATGCTTAGAATTTGCATAAACTTTAATTTATTTTTACCTCTTTCTAATGAGTTATCATTATTTGGTTGACTTGTGCAGGAGGGCACTTAAAGTTTGCTAATGGAATGGTAAAAATTGATCACCTTAATTTAAGTATCTTTTTCCATGTATATAAAAATTCATGAAAGCTCATAGTTTTGTTGCTTTAATTTGGTGATGAAATACAGCTAGACCAGGAAAGTTGGTGCGTAGCAAAACCTTCAACAATTGATGTTGCACTGAATGATAACATTCAATATGGTTGCATTGCCTTGGGTGATTGCAAAATGATCCAACCAGGTGGATCCTGCTTCTACCCAAACACTCTGTTAAACCATGCCTCTGTTGTCATGAATCAGTACTATGCAGCTAATGGTAGAAACACTTGGAACTGTTTCTTCTCTGGCTCTGGTCTCTTTGTTGTCAGTGACCCAAGTAAGCTATATTTATATGCTACTAATAAGACAATTTATGTTTCGTTAAGAAAATTGGTAGAAGTATAATATGTGATTTATTTGCAGTGATTATTAAAAATTTTTGGGATTCTGAACTAGTTCTTTTTCTTTGATCCACAGGTTACGCTAACTGCACCTATGCTTAGCGGGAATAAACCGGAAAAAAGATGTCTTGTTTAGAGATATTTTTACTATTTTACTCTATAGGCTACGTTTGATTTCCAAAGCTTATTACTACATTCTACTAGGTGCTGTAAGGAATAGGAAGTTTATTATTCACTGTTGTGGTCTTTGTATTTCATGAAGATTAGTACTTTGTTATTTCATTACCTAATGAAAATATACTAGGTTTCAATTATAAGATTACTTTTATGGCTATATTGTTGTCTCTTTATTTCATGTTTACTTTGTCTGTATTTCACGACGTGACGAAAATAAACAATACAAGGTTTCAATCGCAAAGAAATTAAAATAAAAAAATAAAAATTCAATAGCAAAAAATAGTTCTAAAATCTAAATGGAATGGGGCATTCCGAGAATTGAACTCGGGACCTCTCGCACCCTAAGCGAGAATCATACCACTAGACCAAATGCCCTTTGGAAGTGGTTTGTGAAAGTTAACTAATTTAATTAGTAAAATCAATGCCTTTTTATTTGATGATATTGTACATGGCTATATGCGAAGACTACGATAAAAATGTAATTGTGAGACCCATCGCTAGGATTTTTGTTTTTATTATGTTTCAAATAATTATGTCAAATTAATTTGAAATGACTTAATTTTCAGTATATAGCTCATTGTATAACATAATAAATTACCTAAAATCAATAAAGACAAGACAAATCGATGAAACAAAATTAAATTGCCAAATTTACTAAATATGTTTAAACTTAAATGGATTTTACAATCAATTATTTTTAAGAAAATTGGAGAGAAATCAAAGTAACAAATTTTACCGTTGCACTGATCTGAGGAATTAAAATGGCCACTTATTACGCTGCGTCATATGGCTCTTAAACTCAGTTTTTTCCATTAAATTAAAAAGCTTTTTCACCAAATTTTGAAAATTTCTTTTAAAAATTAACAATTTTGTTAACATTTTTTCACTCTCAAAGAAGTTTTGAATTAAAGTTTTCATCCCTCTTTCATTTGCATTTAATGGATGGATTTCTTTTAAAACTGAATATCTTTTTTTAAAGAAAAAAACCAAGGTGCATGGAAAGAAAGCTGAACAAACCAAACCAGGAATCAAATCAGTAATCCTCACGAACCAGAAATCGATCCAGCAAACGTTTCATTTTTAGAAATTTCGCATTATCAATGTCAGCAAATATCTTGCAAATATATATAAAGGTAAATTATCTGTTTAGTTTCTAATTTTTTTTTTATAATTTTTCTGTTTTTAAGTCCTTGAGTTTTTTTATTTTTGTTTTAATCCCTTATTTTTTTATCTTTGCTTTTATTTATTTAATTTTTTTTTCAACTTTACTTTTAGTCCCTTAAAGGAATTAAAATACTTCTCCATTTAAAATGATTTTTCCTTTATCCAAGACGAGAATATTTGTTGAGGGGAAAAACAATATAAATTTTTATATCAGGGACAAAGTGTACTCCAATGGAAAAGGAATATAATTTCATGTGGAATTATTTGTTCGTGTCGTTTGCTCGCGTGACATTATCATAGTTACATCACAGGACATATGCTTCGACCGGTCCATGAAAATAAAAGTTCTTATATATAGGCATGGAAATATAAGATTGATTGTGTAATTAAGAAAAAAATGAAAAGAATCTTCTATTCGGAAAAATTTATAATTAATATTTGTCAATAAAAAAAAATTGGCTGAGACGAAATAAGTTATGTGCATGTTTAAGGAACGAGTATCATCATATTCTTCTTTCCACATCGATCTATAAAATGGTGGCTAAGTTAGCAGCAAACATCAAGGCACTACAAAAGAAATACCAAATTTATTAAGAGATCAAATTTGATGCTGTTACATAAATTTTCATAGTTTTGTACTAATAACCTGTTGGAAATAATAAGTCCCATATCAGTCAAAGATAATCTCATATTAAAATATATAACTAAGGGACAACCTTTATAAGGTTGAGGAGTTAGGTCTCTCACATTATTCAATTTAAGATGGTATCTGAGCCCCTCCTGGTCCTAAAGTGAAGTGATTATGCCTGAGGGGGTGTGTGAGAAATAATCCAAGTTTCAGATCCGTTAAAAGTAATTCCAGTAAACGACAATCCTCATCCCTTGAGTTAATTTTTGGAATTGAATTAGGTCTCTCACATTATACATTCTACCGTAAGATAAACTTTTATCAATCTAACTGGCATGATAATGTCATATAGTAAGATAAACTTTTATCAATCTAACTGGCATGATAATGTGATATAGTATATACGGAATCTGATGTAGCATTTGCTTTCAATTGATATCTTATCCATGATTTGACAGTACTAAAATTGGCATACGAATAATATTTATCCTTTGCGGGGTGAACAAATATGATCTTTGATCAATTCAAGCATTGTTGCTCCTTTATCCAAGAGAATATTAGATGAGGACCAAAGATACATAAATCCGAAAATAGTGCACTAGAATATATCTTAATGGAATACTTGTCTCTTTCAAAATATGCTTATCCTAGCTAAAAAGAGAGTCTCGGAAATTAATTATTTTTTTTTTCTTCTAAAAGCACGGTATTTATGAAACTAACACTTAAAACGTAAATATTATTGAAACAAATTTTGTTTCTTTCAACAAAGAATTGAACCCTGCAATATGTTTAAAAAATCCAATTGTATACAAACGACAAAACTACAAACTGTAGTCTACCTTGTTGGTATTAAGTATATGCTTTGTGAGATGAGAAAGGTTGCATAAGATTCTCCTTTACGCATCTATAAAACGAAGGATGGGTTGGTAGCAAACATCAAGGCAAGAAAAAAATAAATAAAACACTAAGATCCTTATAAGTTTCCCTCGATCGGCGAAAATATGTCTGGTTTCCTTAGCAACCTCTTTGGTTTCAACGGAAACAACAATGGCACTGAGGATGCCTTTAAAAACTCAGGAGGAGGAGGACAAGACTTCAAGGACGCGGAGTTCAACACTGGTGTGCAAGTTGCCAAGGGGAGACACGCTCCTTGCAGTGGTAACAGTGGGACTAAAAGTGCTTTTAACAACTCTGGTTCGGGAAAACAGGATTTCGGAAATGCTATGTTTAACACTGGTGCTAGGTACTACTAATTTATATAAGACCTTCCTCTTGGAGGGGCTGGGCTTCCAAAACATACATATTAATCATAGGTATGGGGAATAAAAATCACAAGTGCTCATTTGTGGGTCATGTGTAAGATGTGTATACGTATGTTGTTATATGCTAATAATTATGATACTGGAGCTAGAGTTCTGTGTACTGTAACTGTAATGGTGATGTAATCCAATCCAATCATATACGCTTTTATAATTATATGATTACTCTTGCAGTATTTTTTTTATTTTCTATTTTGCTTCAAAGGGAAGATATTCCTTACATTCCTTAATTTTCCTGCTTGGGAGGGTTATCCCATAAAATCATACCGCAAGGACAGGTTACAAACACTTGGAGGAGACTGAAAATCAAGTTACTCCTGTGGACAAATGGTTGCCCCATACTCTAGCAGTTTACTAAAAACTTGGTTTAAATCCAAAGCGTGGCATGGCATATATATATATATATATATATATATATATATATATATAACCTTATTATTATATTTGATTAGTTTTAGATTCTTTTTTGTAACATAAAATACTATCTTGTCATCAATAAAAATTCTGTTTTATTGGCTTAAAATAGAAGCTCATAATCATAAATATAGAGGAAGGAAAATCAGTATATTTTATTATATTTGGGGTTGAAATAAAAGAATGTAGATGGCACGGTGCATAATTTTACGAAATAACAAAATTTTCACTATCCTTGACAGATAACAATTTATTCTGTCAAATTTTGATGTTCATGCATATCAAATATAAAAATTAGCTATTGAAAAATCATGATTTCTGTAATTTTAATGATGAGAACAAAAAACCCTTCGAAGTAAAGAATTTGTCCGACAAATATGGTTATGTTATGTCTTAAGTCAGAAGACTCATCAAGATACTCAAATATTTTAATTTATGCAAACAAAATATTAAATTTAACAACAATGTTTTAATGCTTATAGACAAAAGCATATGATAGATTTCATCAGTTTCTCTATAAATGATATCTCATATTTATGAATACGTGATGCTCTAGTATTTTGATCCATCTTGCAAAAAATAAATGAATATTCTTCCTGTTCGAATTGAAAAGCATGAAAGACAAAAGAATTAATGAAAAAGGTTACTTACTCGGTCAAAAGTAAGTAATAAAGTTCAGATTTGAGCTTAAACTTTGTATATTAATCTGTATAAAGTTTAGATTGAGTTAGAAGTGTTTTTTTGTTTATCACAAATATTAATTTGTTAGTTGGAAAGATTCGGATTCATGACTTTATTTTTCTTCCTTTTTTTTTTATTTTTTCCCAACTATTCAGACAATCTTATATCAAAAGTGATTTAAAAAAAAATACTTATTATAACTTGAAATAGTTGTAGTAAAATTTGATGGATTAATTAAGATATAGAAAATTTCAATAGTGGAAATGGACTAGTATGAAAATCTTCTATGCCTCTTTGCTTTTGAGTTTTATCTAACCTTGATTTGTATTTTCTGTTCTAAGTAGTTTTTCAAAAAAGATTTTGATAAAATAAAGTTTCATGTTTCTATCGTCTGCGACATCTTAGCATATTGATAAATTTGTACCCTATGTTATGTGTTGTGTGGTAATACTTAATTATCTTCTCAGAATAAAGGAGTTCCAGTATTACTATAACGTACATATACATTAACAGTACAGACATTAATCACAGAAATTATTATCTTTGTTTGAGATAATCTTTGGTGATTAAGGAGGTGCATTAGTAGCATTCCCGCATGCATGTGAGTGTATAGGAGTAGTCCCTTTTAAGTCTTCACTCGTACGTCAAGTGAATTATTGAGTTGGTACGTACAGTCAGATATATATCAGGCTTTTTTCATTTTGTTAGTTTTAACGTATATCAGTTTCTAAAGCCAGTAAACCACAAAAATAAATGGATCTGATACTAATAAAATGATAATATCACGGGGAAGTTGTTATGGGGGCCATTGTAATTGTTTTTGTCCCTAACGAGGGACTGTTTCCTTTTTCATTTTAAAAATGTTTCTTTTAATAAAATAATGATTTTTTGAATAAGATATATAATAAAATCATGATTTATCATAATAAAATCATGATTTTATTGTATAATATATGATGAAATTATAATTTTAGTATATATATTTTTATTACCCTAGACATAATAATGAAATCATTGTTGTTTTTCTAAATTCAAGTAAACATAATCATGATTTTATTGTTGATAAGTCTATCATGAAATCACAATTGCATTGAACAATAAATAAAAAAAAAATTACCTCAGACACACACTAGTTGGAAAGGAGAGGGAGAAGGATGGGAAGGAGAGGAATTGAAAAGGAAAGGATTGGGAGGGGGAAGAGAGAGGGCACATATGGGGGCAGAAAAGGAGAATGGGAGCCACAAGGTGGGAGTGGGGGGCGGAGGAAGAGGGACAAAATAATTTATTCAAATGACCAATACTAACACTCATTAGAGTCCAATTTCTAAGTAGGGTTTCACTCAAAAGAACCCAAAAAACTATACCTATTTTCTTCATTAGAGTCCAATTAAAGAGACTATAGCACAACGTGTCAAATCAGAATGGGGAGCATTGCCCTTTTCACATGGATACTACAAGCTAAACAACAAAACTAGCTCACTCTTTTTGACTTCGTCAACTACGTACTACACCTAGAAAGACACTTCAAATTGTTTTCCTTGACTTGTTAAAATCAAACTACTGGAGAAAAGCAGCAAAAGATAAATTCAAGTTGCTTCAATTCAGATTCTAATTAATGTATGTGACTCTGTAGGTCTGTACGTAAGATATGATGTTGAACAATTAAGTTCATTCATGACGTCGGGAGATTGTTTAAAAAAGTAATCACTGAAGATTAATAAATACATGCTTTATTTTTATAAAATTAAATTAATATGAAAAAATTTATGAATTTTTTTAATATTTTTTAAATTTTATTAGGATCTCAAATATATTTATTTTTTAAATGAAGGTTGTGCAAAGAGGCTAAAGACAGCCCCCTCTGCCCACTAAAATAGAATTAAAAATTAAGATATTATTAAGAGAAAACAAAATTGGTTAAATTAATTTTTTTTCTCCAATTTATGTTTAAAATTTAATCTGATCATTTAGTTTAATTATCTAATTTTTAAAAATAATTCAATTTGATTGTATTGTCTAAATTAGGTTATTAATGATATTATTATATCACATTTTGTGATGATTTAAAATTGCCATCAAGTGATTTTAAATCACCATAAAATACATACTTTCTAACACTATCTGTCTAATTTAGATGAAGTCAATTTGAATCAATTTAAAAAATTAAAGAATTAAATTAAATTCCAAAAATAATATTGGATCAAATCAAACTTAAATAATAAATTAGAAGAAAATTAACCAACAAAATAAATCATTGTATTTTTAAATATAACAATTAGGATATGAATTAAGAATAAGAAACATAAAATTTATAATTTCTTAGAAAAATGATCTTTTAAAAAAGAAAGCATAGGGGACTCTAAGAATTTCATGATCGAGTCAATGAAATTTTTTTCTTTGGTTTTAATTTATACTGTAACAATTTTCATATCAAATTTATAAAAATTGGCCAAGAAGATAATTAAACTCTAGAATGTTTGAATGAGTTTTTGCTCATGTGTCAACTAGAAACCTCCCGAGGCTCAAATTGATAATTAACCAAACTTTTTTTTTTTTACATAATTCTTGGTTAATTATAAATCTATTATACTCATACCCCTCTCGATTGTACATGAAATAGTATATCAACTATCAAAAGAAGACTCATGCATGGTTATTCACTCCAACACTTTCTCCTTTCTAATTTAGAATACGTTTAAAATTATAAGATCTTTTTTAATTTAAAATAAAACTATATATAATGCCTTTTAATTTACAAGAAAAAAAACAAATAAATTTTATGGACATACAATCCAATATAATATATGGATCCACAACCACTATATATATATATATAGGTTATATGTTGCTTACTTTCTGTCTCAAAGATTCTCTAGAAGCCTTTTCTTCTTCGATCTCTTTGATCTAATTCATTGCAAGAGAGGAAAATATGAAGCAGGATTCGTTTCAGGTATATGGATTCTCAATTTTTGCATCTAAAGAATTTTCTTGTTATTTCAATAATTCTCTTTCTTTTTCGTCATACCACCTTTTATATCTGCTATATATTTGCTTCTTTAATTGTACAGTATTAGTGTGGTCTTTATTTTGCTTTAACTTGAAGGTAGGAAAGGATTATGTCTCTTTTTCAGCAGTGTTAATTGAACCCTTTTTTTTTTATCTTGCATTCATATAATTGGTTAAAAAATCAGCAGCTGATCATGTATATAAGTTTGAGTACCACTTGTACTCCATATTAATCTATCCCTTTAGCTTACCTACAAAAATCTCTCTTTTCTCAACCTCTTTCTACCCAAAAATGGGGGTGTTCTCGAACTCCTGTGACAGCAGTGTGATTGGTAGATCCACTACCAACCCAGCCTACCAACACACGCTCAAGCTTGTTTTCACTTGTTTGGGGCCATATGTGTTCAGATCTACTTCTTCAAATTAGGGTTGAAGTTAAAGATTTGTTGAAATCAATGATTTGGTAGTAACTCATTAAGTGAACACTAATTAGAGTTTAACTTAATCGTTGATTTCACAGCTACAAGAGCTTATGAGTGGCACTAAGATTCACATATTGAAATCAATTAAGTTAGTCTAATTATTTAATTTTAAAAGCTTTACCAATTAATATTGAGTAGTTTTTCTTTCAATGATTTTCTCTCAAATCCCCTTTAATCAATATCAATCAACAGTAATAATTATTTGTATTCTTTAATTAATTAATTAATTTAAGATTTGAATTTTAATCTTAAATATAAAATAAATTATATTAAAAATATCATTTTATATATGCGCTTAGAAAGACTAATAACTATTTTTAATATATAATGAAAGGTCAGAGAAAAAAATCTCCTTTTATCATGTCTTTTAAGTGTGAGGTGAAGTCCCACATCGGGTAAAAGTCGAAAGGTTGAGTACCATATAAGTAAGGAGAAGACCTATAAATTTGAATTTTAAGATTTTGGATTAGAGTGTAATTTTAGACTTCTTATCCCTATACCTGTTGTTCTACTGCTCAAAACTTTATTAATTGATCTTTGGAGAACAATTCTTGTAGGCACCAAATTGCCGAGATTTCCGACATGTATCTTCAACCGCCAAGCTCAAACGCCAAGGTATAGATATATAATATATTTTTTTCCAATATGAAATGCGATTCATTCAGATTTACAACTTGAATATTTTCACTCATCACTTTTAATAGTTTTGGTATAAGGCATTCTCCAACATTCAAATTTGCATTACTAAAAGAGATGTCATTTAATGCACTTCATGACTTTAGTTAGTTTTTAAGAGATGGCATTCTCTTGTAATATAGTTTTATAACATACTCGTATATGTCACAAGGGCTATAGTGGACAAGCTTCATAAGTGACTCATATCGAACAAATTTTATTAACTGTTGGATACATCTATTTTAAAATTAGAATTTTTTAAATTAAAAAATATGATTAAAGATAAATTTAGACGTTTGAGCCCGTTTAGTTACTTTCAATACTTTTTTATAAAAGCCTATGCTTAAGAGAAAAAAAATTAAACCCTAATCCTCAAAATATTTTTTTATAAAAAGTGTTGAAAGTAATTAAAAAGAATTAGATTTCATCTTTAATCATTTTTTAATTTAAAAAATAATAATCAAGGAATAATTTTAAAAAATAATTAATGAGAAGATGACATATAATTTGATTGATTAAAAAATTAATAATATCAAAATCTCTAAAATTTTCAGGAATATCATAATCTCTCTCATATTTTATATATATATATATATATATATATATATATATATATAATTATTAGGTTAGATTATTTTATATAAATCATATATGTAAAATTTCATATTAATTTTAAAATATTTTATATTTCATCATATAGATTAAAACTAATCATTGGATAAATATTTTAAAATATAAATAATTTAATTACCTTATTGATATTTAATTTTGATAAAATTTAACATAAATAATCTTCATAATATTTAAATATAATTTAACGGTTAAATTAATAAAATCGTATTTTATATCAAGTTAATAACTATCAAAGTTACATGATATAATCTGATCTCATTATATATATATATATATATAACCTTAATTTGTTCTTCAGCTCACAAACTATGTGATTCAGCTTCTCTATTCATTGATAGTTGCATAACTCTCGTTGCTTGCACCCTATATTGCGATGTTTTAAAACCCATGTCAAGGTAGATAATACGCTTTTTTTTTTCTTTTAAATATGAATGAGACCCGTTCATATTTACAACTTGAATATATATTTTCACTCTTCACTTTTAATGGTTTTGGTAGAAGCTGTCATTCTCCTGCTTCATTCAAATTTGTCGTAGCTAGCTAGTACGAGATTTGTTGTCAACTCACTTTGGTTTTTAAGAGATTTTCCTTGATCAACTTTGTTGGAGTATAATTGAGATATCATATAATTGTGGAGAAAATATATTTAAAGATGTAAAAATTATGATTAAAATGTAAAATCAAATTTATTTATGTGATAATTCTTATATGATCCATTAATTAGTGTACATCTTTTTTGGTATTTAATACCCTCAAATTTCCCAACACCTTCAAACTCAGTAACTCACAAACATTGCGTTTCATTCATCTTCTTTATTAATTGATTGGTCTTTGCATGCTGAACGTTAACTCTCCTTGGAAGACGCACCAAATTGGAAAGCTTCCCGGCCACTCGTCAATAGCATTTCTCCTATGTCAGTGGTGCTCTTCATTATCAGAGCTCTATCATTTGTCTGTGAGGTGCTACTTTTGCTGCTTGCAGTCGCAACTCGTCTTGTCAAGATCATCGGTGTTGCTCTAACAGCTTATGGAGGATCAGGTAATAAGAAAGTCAACAGCAGCAAGCAGGGAAGAGATCATCTGAGCCATAAAGAAGGCACTACCAACATACACAACATGCACAAAGGGGATCAAAGCTTACCCAACACCTCTGCTGTTACAACCAACACTTCTGACGACCAAATTCTTCGTTCTGCTGGAACTGAAAAGCACTCTAGTAGCGTTAACAATGGTACTGAGGATGCCTTTATAAACTCAGGAGGCGGACATCAATACTTCAAGGAGGCGGAGTTCAACACTGGTGTGCAAGTTGCCAAGGGGAGACACGCTCCTTGCAGTGGTAACAATGGGACTAAAAGTTCTTTTCGCAACTCTGGTTCGGGAAAACAGGATTTCGGAAATGCTAAGTTTAACACTGGTGCTAATTACAACTAATTTATATAAGACCTTCCTCTTGGAGGGGCTGGGCTTCCAAAACATACATAATAATCATAGGTATGGGGAATAAAAAACACTAGTGCTCATTTGTGACTCATGCGTAAGATGTGTGTATGTATGTTGTTATATGCTAATAATTATATATGATACTGGAGCTAGAGCTCTGTGTACTGTAACTGTAATGGCGATGTAATCCATTTCAATTATATATGCTTTTATAATTATATGATTACTCTTGCAGTATTTTTTTTACTTTCTATTTTGCTTAAAAGGAAAGAAATACCTTACATTCCTTAATTTTCCTGCTTGGGAGGGTTATCCCATAAAATCATACCGCAATTAAGGACAGGTTACAAACACTTGGAGGAGACTGAAAACCAAGTCACTCTGTGGACAAATGGGTTGGTTAGGAATTGGGAATCAAGCTCTAAATGTGCCACTCTGAACAAGCACCAACAACCCAAAAGCAAGTGCAACCCACCCAAACATTGAGTTAAATACAATTTTTTTTTAAAAAATAACTGTTAGTTGTTACTTAAAGAGAATAGTAGTCATAAAAGGGATTAATTTCTACTAACGTCAAACAAAATTGTCTTTCTAATAGAAGAAAAATATTCTCTCTAATCTCTAATGATCACAAACATACATAAAAACTAAAAATAATTAGGATAGAAAAATATTCTCTTTAATCTCTAATCATTACAAACTTATTTAGAAACTGAAAAAATATTTAAAGAAATAAATTTTTTTTTCTCTTCTTTCAAGAGATTAAAGTGCATCGAAAAATAATATTATTATAAAGAAAGGTACACATTATTGATTTATTTATTATTGATAATAATCATAGATTTCAAGATTTGGTTAGTTTTCTATAATTCATAATCTAGAAAATTCTTAAATTTTTTTACCGTCAATACTTTTTATTATTTCATTTGGTTTGGTGTATTCCTTATCTCTAGTATGTAACGAAGAGGTATGAGATGAATAAGAAAATATTTTTGTTCTCTCTTTCTTTCTTTAGGAGGTCCTTAGTGTGCCAATTCTAGGATTATCCTTTGTTGTGTTCATAACATGGGTACCCCCACACTCTTGCAGTTTACTAAAACTTGGTTTAAATTCAAAGCGTGGCATGGCTAGATTATATATATGAATATATATATATATATATATATATATATATATATATATATAACATTATTATTATATTTGATTAGTTATATATTATTTTTTGTAACATAAAATACTATCTTTTCATCAATAAAAATTCTGTTTTATTGGCTTAAAATAGAAGCTCATAATCATAAATATAGAGGAAAGGATAATCAGTATGTTTATTATATTTGGGGTTGAAGTGAAAGAACGTAGATGGCACGGTGCATAATTTTACGAAATAACAAAAATCTCACTATCCTTGGCAGATAACAATTTATTCAGTCAAATTTTTACGTTCATGCATATCAAATATCAAAATTAGCTATTGATAAATCATGATTTCTGCAATTTTAATGATGAGAACAAAAAACTCTTCGAAGTAAAGACTTTGTCCGACAATTTGCAAAAATATGACTATTTGAAAGGATAAAAGTGAGATAATGTGCACTTTCTTTCATAAACAACTTTTACATGAATCCCAACAAATATGGTTATGTTATGTCTTAAGTCATAAAACTCATTAAGATACTCAAATATTTTAATTTATGCAAACAAAATATTAAATTTAACAACAATGTTTTAATGTTTATAGACGAAAGCATATGACAGATTCCATCTGTCTCTCTATAAATGATACCTGGTATTTATGAATTATTGAGTTGATACAGTCAGATATATATCAGACCTTTTCAGTTTGTTAGTTTTAACGTATATTAATTTCGTGTGATTGGTGTCATTAGTTTTTAGAAGTAACTGTTAAATCATTTTGGATTAATCTAAAACTTACTGATATGACCTATACGATAAGAACATTTAATCTAACAGGAAGAATTGAAATAAAATTATTTAATAGTGCGAGCAAGTATAACTTTGAATTTGGGATTGCAAACTCTGATGAAGTTAGTAAAACTTGGTTTTATTAATAAATAAAAAAGTAGAATTTCCATAGAAGTTAACTCCTGCAGGGACAGAGGTATATTATGCTTAATACTATTAAAGTGCTGACATCCTTGCAAAGATGGGAGCTTCACTATTTAATTGTAACAATTGCAATATTATGCTAAAAAATGACTTTCCCCGAATCTATCATTTGGAAATAAAGGGTGTTTCGAGGAAATCCAGCTCCTTTCTCTGACAAATTGTAGCTACAGGTTATGAAATGGCACAACGTTGCAAACACTGAATTTTGGTTTTTTCATTTTTATCCTCATTGGTAGTGGCCAACAGTGTAAGACATGCTTTATTTTTATAAAATTAAATTAATATAAATACATGCTTTATTTTTCATTTTCATTTTTCATTTTAATAAATACATGCTTTATTTTTATAAAATTAAATTAATATAAAAAAATTTATGAATTTTTTTTAATATTTTTTAAATTTTATAAGGATCTCAAATATATTTATTTTTTTAAAATGAAGGTTGTCGCAAAGAGGCTAAAGACAGCCCCCTCTGCCCACTAAAATAGAATTAAAAATTAAGATGTTATTAAGAGAAAACAAAATTGGTTAAATTAATTTTTTTTCTCTAATTTATGTTTAAAAATTAATCTGATCATTTAGTTTTGTTGTTTAATTTAATTATCTAATTTTTAAAAATAATTCAATTTGATCATAATGTCTAAATTAGGTTATTAATGATATTATTATATTGTATTTTGTGATAATTTAAAATTGTCATCAAGGGATTTTAAATAACCACAAAATACACACTTTTTAACATTGTCTCCCTAATTTAGATGAAGTCAATTTGAATCAATTTAAAAAAATTAAAGAATTAAATTAAATTTCAAAAATATTATTGGATCAAATCAAACTTAAATAATAAATTAGAAGAAAATTAAACAACAAAATAAATCTTTGTATTTTTAAATATAACAATTAGGATATGGATTCAGAATAAGAAACATAAAATCTATAATTTCTTAGAAAAAATGATATTTTAAAAAAGAAAGCATAGGGGACTCTAAGAATTTCATGAGTCAATGAAATTTTTTTCTTTGGTTTTAATTTATACTGTAACAATTTTCATATCAATTTTATAAAAATTGGCCAAGAAGATAATTAAACTCTAGAATGTTTGAATGAGTTTTTGCTCAATTAGAAACCTCCCGAGGCTCAAATTGATAATTAACCAAACTTTTTTTTACATAATTCTTGATTAATTATAAATCTATTATACTCATACCCCTCTCGATTGTACATGAAATAGTATATCAACTATCAAAAGAAGACTCATGCATGGTTATTCACTCCAACACTTTCTCCTTTCTAATTTAGAATTACTCGTTTAAAATTATAAGATCTTTTTTAATTTAAAATAAAACTATATATAATGCCTTTTAATTTACAAGAAAAAAAACAAATAAATTTTATGGACATACAATCCAATATAATATATGGATCCACAACCTCTCTCTTTTATATATATATATATATATATATATATATATATATATATATATATATATATAGGTTATATGTTGCTTACTTTCAGTCTCAAAGATTCACTACTACAATAAGTCTCTTCTAAGTCGGTCGAATTGACTCTTTTAAGTCAATTTTTATGAGCATGTTGTAAAAGAGGATCACTTTTACAACGATGGATTTTAAACCGTCTTAGATTAGTACCTATACTAAGATGGTTATTTCATAACCGTCTTAGAAGTTAACGTTATCCAAGGAGATTTTCGGACAAAACCCGCCTTAGCAAACCCTCGCTTCTACATCGATTATGTAGACGACCAACTTAGATTGTTGCAAAACTAAGACAGTTTTTAGCATAACCGACTTAAATTTACCATATCATTTTTGTGTTTCTACATCGGTTACGCGAATGACCGACTTAGATTTTTGAAAAACTAAGATGGTTTTTAACATAACCATCTTAGATGTTCTACATCGATTAATGAATAATCGACTTAGTAGATTTTTTTTTTGTTTTTTTGTGTTTCTACATTGGTTATTGAAGTAAACGACTTTGATTTACCATCTTTTCTAAGACGATTATTTAATAACTGTCTTAGATTGGTTTTTTTTCGTTCTTTTATTATATTTTTGTGTGTCATTGTATGGGTTTCTTTTTTCCTGCATAATTGTATCTTTTAATCAAAAAATGTGAACTCCATAATTTTCATATAAATGAAAAGAGGAAAAAAAATGAGAAACTGACAATTGATTGCATAATAATTACGTGAGTTTACAAGAAAATTGTGCCAGTTTATTTTGGCAAATACAGCAGGTTTCAGGTGTAACACCCTCTACCCCTCACATATATATTAATAAAGGAATAAAAATTCAAATATTAATTAAAAGTATTTTTAAAACATTTTTAAATACAAGCCTTTCAAATGCGTAAAAGGCTCACATTCACTTTCTTCTACATCATATTCAAACTTGTCCAAATAAATAATAAAGTCATCTCGGCTCAAAGAAGGTCATCTAAGTTTCATACAATTAATATAGAACCTATATCCTAATGTCACATCCTATCAGAGCGTGGTGTTCCCATGTACTCTAGCATGAGGTTCTTCATAGTCATCCACCTATTCATCTACTCCCCCGAACACAAAGTTCAAGATCATCACAGGATCCAAACACAAACAGCAAACCGGGAGTGAGTTATCACATTTCTAACTACCAGAGAGAAACAACACAACATATAGTAGCCAAATACGATTTACTTAGCATATCTCACATTATTTCATCACTTTGTCATTCATCAATCACACTTTTCATCCATCAATCACACCTTTCAATCATCAATCACAATACACAGGAATCACACACTCCGATCAAGACATAATAACACATCAATTTCATAATAAACAATTAGCAAGCGTATGCAACAGTTATGCTAAGACTCAAGCCTATATACAATGTGGTACCATGTCAGTGAAAAACCTCGTCGGGCGCCTAGGAGTACATGATAAGACAAACCACACAATAGTAAGTCAAGTCACTCTCACTAGGTAATATCATAGGGAGACCAGTCAGGGTCACAGTGTTTTGCGAGAATGCTCCAACCATATGGGATCAACATAGGCTTAAAGGAGCACTCAAACCGTGTGACCCCCAAAGCCTACACTCCGAAGAGTCCGTCAGGGCCTCTCCCTCCTGATTTAGGTCCAACCCAGAAAACATTTTAGCACACAAACTCTATCTATGAACTGTACAAAATACACAACTCCTCAATTGTTCTCAAAATAATTTTAACTCGTCGCCCTTAAAGGGACTTAACATTAACTCGTCGCCCAAAAAAGGACTTAGCATCAACTCGTCGCCCAAAAAGGGACTTAGCATTAACTCGTCGCCCTAAAAGGGACTTAGCATTAACTCGTCGCCCTTAAAGGGACTTATGGTCGTGTGATTGTACAATTCATAGTTCACAACTCAATGCACATATATATATCTCAATCATATACATACTCAATTTATCGCATACACTTAATCTCAATCACAATGATATAATCTCAATTTAACATGTTATCACACCTCATGAATCATATACACTTTACTTATGAACTATGCAATACATACATTTACTCAATTGTTTTCAAAATTATTTTAACTCGTCGGGTTCCCACAGTGGATTCCATCACAATACTCGTCGTCCTTAAAAGGTCTTACAATTGTGTGATTGCACAGTTCATAATTCACAACTCAATACATATATCTCATCTCAATACACATGTATTTCATTATCCGTCACATGTTCAATTTATCACATACGCACAGTTTGAATCATCATTTCATAACCTAAAAATAACAATTTATACAAAAGATTTTATCACAACATGAGGTGTAAAACCTCTGAAATAGTTTCTCATAATTGTATCAAAATCATGGGTTAAACACAAAGACATCAAGAGCACTCAAGTTTATCAATCAATTCTCATCAGGACATCAATTGGTACATAGAACATAATAATTTTGTATTTATAATCATAAAGGAAAAATTATAATTCAATAAACATCCCAAAATAAACCCAAATTTAGTTCTCTAAGGATCCCTACACATGTTCATTCTAATCCCCAATTGCGATAAACTCATCCCTTACCTCTGAGCGGACTCACGTGTCTTCAGCCAGCGATAATAACATCTCTAGCGGTTCCCTGAGAGATTCCTTCCGTTATTCATCCAACTAGTCCGATAGAATCCCCAAACGTCAAAGAGATGGAGAAGAGATTGAAACCTCTACTTGCACTGTCTTCATGCGATTCCTTTTTCTCACTCCACAAATGTTATCTCGAAAATCCCAACGGTGAAAATGTGCGAAATAGAATTTCAAACACTATATCCAAATTTAATAAAAATCCAACGGTCAACGAAATCGGGATCTTAGTTTTACCGAGACAGTTCTGGGTTTTTGCGGGAAATTAAAATGCTACAATGCGAAGGGCTTTCCTCTAAGCTCAGATAAGATTATGAAATTCCCAACGGTGAGATCGTTCGAAATTGGGTTGCAAACGTGGTACTTAAATTTCACAACGATCCAACGGTGAACGAATCTGAGATCTTCTTTTTTCTGAGACAGGTTTGGTGGGCTGCGGAAAAAAGAGAGAAGAAGGAAAAAACGAAAATGAGGCCAAAAAGAGGTACCTGACTTAACATAACTATTTATACCTAGTGTACTCAGCCTATTATTTGTTCTATATTTATTTATTTATTTATTTTATGAAAACAAACTCTATTTTATTTTCTATCAAACAAATAAATGAAATATCCTTTTTATTTTCTCTCAAATCATTATTTTAATTAATAATTATATCTCCTTATTTATTTATTTATAAAATCTCATCATTTCTCTAAAACTCTATTTATTTATAAATAACAATCCTTTTTAATCTAGATTACAAAAATTGGGATGTTACATCAGGTACGGAGCAAAGTGCAAATTATATAAATATACAAAACAAAAGTGAAGTCATTTCATCAATGGGGGTAAAAATGAATCATATAATGCTCAAAAGGTCAAACCCTTTGACAACATTGAAGCTTGATTTTTAACTACTTGTCATTGCTCCTCTTCATGCTTTTCTCAATATCTTGTATCTTTCTTTCCATGAATTGAATATCTTGGAATGATATGCAAAGGGAGGAAGGCTTAGAAGTTATGTTACAGTATACAAACAGATCAATGAAATAGGTATAAGTTTTATATTTATATTAAAGAATAAATTCATTAAGATAAAAAGAAGAAATTATAACAAAATGGAGGATGAGAGATCCTCCATTTATCCTCCTTAATGCTAAAAAAGGTCAAACAAAGAACAAAACTATTTAGCAAAGCTGCCCAATTGCTCCATATTTGTTTAGGAAACACCCCTTAAAAGAGCACATGCTTTGCAAACTATCAATAAAAATCATATTTCATCAAACAAAATAAAACAATTATTGGTTCATAAGCCACTTTTTTACAACAAATTAAAGTTGCTGATTATGGATACCTTCAGCCGCAATTCTTTAGTAATGACCTCTAAATCCCTGACTGGGTCAACAATATCATCAACATGAATAATGTTTGGCTCCTCAAATGCACCTAAACAAGCAGCAAGGGTCTAGGTTAATAACTCCCAAATTGACATCACAATGTCATAATTAAATTCAAAATGCAGCACTGACAAAAAAAGTGTGCAAACAATATTAGGCATCTACCTGCAAATCTTCCATCACAGTGGGGTAAGCATCCTTGAGGTCAATAACAGCAAGGCCCTCGGGATACTTTCGTACCAGTTGAAGAAGCTCTGTTTTGTCCTTAATACCATACTTTGACTGTAGACCAAAAGCAAACAACAAATGAATAAGAATAAGTTATTTTGTAAAGGAACATCTGAGTAAAATGTTCAGATATATGCATATGAATAAAAGTAACCTTGTAAGATAATCATTGCCCATCATAGTTGACTTTTGGGTTTTTCCTTAGATTCTAAAAGACATCTTTGTTAGCCTTCATGTCGACATAACATGCCTCATTTATCTGCTCCGGTGTAAAAGCTTGTCGTGTCTGTCAGTAAACATGTGCACCAAATGAATATGGTTTAAACAAATCAACTACTGATGGTGGATTTTCTTAGGTTAGTCGACTACAGTAAATGATACTACAACTACAGCTATAGCTCCTTCAAAGTATGTCATGCCCTAAACCTCAAAATGAGGCAGTCCCCCTAAACTAGTGCGTGTGTGGGTGTGCAATTTCAAGTTTTAATTTCTCCATGTCATGCATATATATCACTAGTGTCATATGTGAAGGGAGTCTAGTGCCATATAATCCTGAGAATAAAACTATGAACCGAATGAAACAAAGAGCAATATACCTCTAGAAGAAGATCAATAACACGCTTCATCTGAGCACCCACAAGGGCCTTGCAAATGCTATTAATATGCTGAAGCCTCTCAGTGTCGTTGGAAAACTTAACCGTAGGGGCAACGTTTCTTCCATTTGCTGAGGCATGTGTGGCGGATTCTGAGGTTGCCACAGCGACCTTGGTAGTTGCAATGGTCGAAAGTGTCGCTTAGAACTTCTGTTGCTGCTTCTTGAACTTGTCTAGCCTCTCCTGCAACGCCATCTGAAAAAAACAAAAAAATGCACACGGTGATTACTACTTTACTCCGTTTGAAATTGGAGTTGTGTGGGTGCAAAACAATGAATGATAGAGAGCGCGGGAGTTGGGAATTGGGCAAAACCCTAATTACGTAAGTAGCAAAGAAGCGTAATAAGATTTTGGAGGATAAGTGAGTATTGAGTTATGTTATGAATGAGCAAGTCTTGCAAATTGAAAAGAAGTAGCAATGATATGCAGAAAAAAAAAAAAAAAAAGAAGAGAAGCTAACCGCGAATGGAAGCAACCAGCAAGGACTTTGTCGTTACTGAGTGGTGTCACAAGAAGTTGACTATTGAAAAAAGTTAGACCTGATATCGTTATAATGCATTGGTTACAACAATAAAACCAACCACAGGGTAGAAATTGTTCTAACTTCAGAATGCAGCATAAAACCAACCAAGCAAGCAAGACAAAGAAGGCAAAACTAGATTACTAGAATAGGTAAAGATATAATAAAACCTGATAACCAATATCCATTTTCCCCATTTTTGGTTGCATGCGTTCTCTTTGCTTTTGCTTCAGCTTTTTACTGTCTTTTTTCTCAATAGCAACTTTTTATTGTCTTCAACTTTAGCATGGCAACAACAACAGCTCCCCCAGTAGGTCGAGCAGGCCCTTCAGCATAAACCTGAGAAAGGAAACATTTTACACAAGCTTTAAATTAATCCACCATCATTAAGACATAATGTAGGACTTTGAATTAGGAATTTGCTGTCTTTATTACATATAAGAGAGTGCTAAGCATGTTTACTATTGCTGAATATAGTCGAAATGCAATGTGAATGTTTAGGAAATTATGTTATTGCATTGTTAGTGCAAACAACAAGTTTATAGCGTCCATCCCATGAATTGCTCTCCACCCAATTGACACAATTAAAAAGATCAACAATTCCTCCATAACATGCATTCCCAGCTATGAAGAGCATCACTAGGATCAATCATATTGTTCTTCAATGTCGTTACAACATCACCTATCATAAAAGTAATATTATATTCAAGTACAATTACAAACATCCTTAACATATTTTAAATTGATAGGAGTAAAAAAAATCAAACAGGTATAAAAAATTATGTTGCTCTAATGAAATTGTGTGAAATACAGAAAGTAAAAACACGAAGTCCAATTTCCTCAAGAACTCCCCAAGCATAACTTTAAACATTTTAAAATTAGCATTTTAGTCCTCTAATTTAAAGATTGTTTTCAATTTCGTCGTTAACTTTTTTCAGTTCAATTTAATCTCCTAATTTGTTTTTCATATTGATACCATGTCCATCCCCTATAATAGTGTTAGATCTCATTGTTAGTTCAGCATAACCTCACAAAACACAAGGATTTTGGTAGAAAACCAAATTGGTTCATCTTGCCCAATTTGATTCTCCATATGTAGCTCATAAAATCTTCACTTTCTTTGATAAGGTAGCATCCTATTTCTATTAACAAAATATTACAGACAAAGGAATATAACAAGGTGAATTAATATTTCAAAAGCTAGCTACTCCAAGTCTCCAACATAAAAGCCTATTACTAACTCCTTCAGTTTTATCACTTATTCAAACATATGAGCCAGAAACACTACAGCTGAAAGTCAACAATTCAAAAAAGAACACAAATAGGAAAATAAAATAAAACAAAAATAATAAATTGAAGCACCAAGTAAGCACACCTTCTGCGTTGCCAGAAACCTTGAACACTAAGTCAAGCACCACAAACATCGAAAGAATAAGAAAGAAAGATATGAAAGATGAAACCACTCGCTGCATGTTGGTCATCCTCTTCAATCATGCACATGCACATGAATATCCCTGTTGAAGCTCATAACTCATAAGCAAATTAATTAACCTCATTGACCAAAATAAATTCATAGACGTAGCAGTCAACTTAGAGTCATGCATACCTATCACAACTTAGAAACACAAATAATTAATTAGCCTATGATTGTCCCTACCATGATGGAATTTGCACACAAAAATATTGTATTAGAAAGCAAAGATAGACGGGTGTGATTGAGAAAATTACATGATAAAGCCAACCCTCCAATTATTAACATTATAAATATCCTATAAGACAATCAAACATTACTTGATAACTTTATATGAAGATGGTCACTTTAGTTGTGTGCTCTATTTAACACACCCAAATTACTCAAGAAATTTCAGTCCAAGATAAAATACGTGGAACTAAGGTTGAATCACTAAGTAAATAGGCATTTAAACTACAATCATGAGATGAAGAAGTCAGTCTAATTTGACAAGGAAAATTATATATATATATATATATATCCAAAATCCACGTGGTTAGACATTGAAAGTATACCTCGAAGACAATATCTATTTCTTCAATGTCTTTTTCTTCTAAACTTCCTAAGCCAATCAAACCTTAACCAGATGTCTTTCACTCTTATATAATCTCTTCTGCATTTGAGCGTTTGCCTGACCTAAACTCCGTAACAAGATGACATGTGTGAAGATAAAATATTTTTAATTCAACATGCAAAAGTAAAAATTACCAAACGAAGCTGATGAGCTTTTTTATTTCTCCGCACTATGGCAAATGCTACTGTGCATGCTAGAATAGCCATGCCACTAACAATTACTATAAGAATCAATTCCAGCTGGTTGGTTGAATGCGCTTCTGTCCAAGGGCGGTTCTGGTACTTCCTCCTTCATTATCTTCTCTTATTCTCTAACATAGAGTGACAATGAGTATATAGAGTGAGTGCGTGTGAGAAACTTTATTGTTCCAACAAACTGGTATCAGAGCTGAGGTTCAAGATCCCTGGATACCAAAATTGAGATGGCTTCCTCGAATGGAAATTTTCCAGCATCTATGCCTGTTCTCATAGGCAACAATTATGATGATTAGTGTGCTCAGATGAAGGTAATCTTTCGATTTCAAGATGTGATAGAAGTGGTACAAAAAGAGGTTCAAGAACCTGAAAAGAACCCAACTGATGTACAAAAGGTGGCTCGCTGTGATTTGATGAAAAGAGATGCAAAGGCATTGTTCATTATTCATCAGTGTGTAGATGCGATAATTTCCAAAAAAATCAGATATGTTGATACTGCAAATAAGGCATGGGATACTCTAGAGAAATCTTGCGCAAGGGATAACAAACTCAAGAAGGTGAAGCTGCAAACCTTGAGAAGTTAGTATGAACTTCTACAAATGAGTGATCAAGAAAGCATTGGTGAGTTCTTTTCTCGAATCTTGGCAATTACAAATCAAATGAATGCTTATGGTTACAAACAATCAGACTTGGGGATCATTGACAAGGTATTAAGAACCTTGATACCAAGATTCGATCATATAGTGGTGGCAATTAAGCAAGGCCAGGATCTTGAAGAAATAAAGATTGAAGAACTGCACGGAATACTTGAAGCTCAAGAGATTAAGCTCAATGAAAGAAACTTACAAAGATCAGTTGAGCAACCTATGCAAGCCCAAACAACCAAAGGGAACAATTATGATGTTGGCAAGAATAAGAAGGGAAAGGGAAAGTGGAAGAACAATAAGTGGAAGGGGTCAGGTGAGGACTCCAGCAGTCTGGAAATCATAACCAGAATAAAGAAACTAACAAGAAAAGTGGAGGGAATCACAAAGTGGGAAAGAAGAAATTCAACTAGAAAGAGATTTAGTGTTATAACTATAAGAAATTGGGACATTTTGCAGATGAATGCAGAAATAAAAGGGTTCCAAGAAATGCACATGAGGCTCAATTAGCATAAGATGAGGATTCTGACTTTGATAAAGTGTTACTAATGGGAACTACAAACTCAAAAGAAGACAGTGCTAATTTGTGGTATCTTGACACAGGCTGTTCCAATCACATGACTGGACATAGAGAGTGGTTTGTAAGCATTGATGATAAGGTGAAGAGCAAGATCAAGTTTGCAGGTAACAATTTTGTAACTGTAGAAGGCATTAGAAAGGTGATGATTCAGAGGAAGGATGGATAACACTCATTTATCAATGATGTGCTATATGTTCCCAATATGAAGAATAATTTGCTGAGTTTGGGACAGTTGCTAGAAAAAGGCTACTCAATGCAGATGAAAGACAACCAACTGAAGATGTTTGAGGGCAATAGGAGGTTGATTCTAAAGACCCCTTTGTCAAGAAACAGAACATTCAAGATTGGAATTCATATTGCAGAATTTCAATGCTTGGCTGCTTCTATAAGTGATGAAAGTTGGATGTGACATCACAGGTTTGGTCATCTAAATTTCAAGAGTTTAAGTGAATTGAAAAGTAAGAAAATGGTTCATGGTCTCCCTCAAATTAAGATACCAAAACATTTGTGTGTTGAGTGTTGTGTGTCAAAGCAACCAAGGAATTCTTTCAAGTCAAAAATTCCAATCAGATCCAAAAGAAAGCTTGAAGTGATCTATTATGATGTGTGTGGTCCTTTTGAAGTGAAATCTCTAAGAGGTAACAGTTACTTTGTGTCATTCATTGATGAATTTACTAGAAAAATGTGGATCTATCTCATTAAGCAGAAAAGTGAAGTGTTTAACATCTTTAAGAAGTTTAAGTTGTTGAGTGAAAAGCAGAGTAATGAGGTAATCAAAGTTCTTAGAACAGAAGGAGGTGGTGAGTATAATTGACATGAATTTCAAGTATTTTGTGATGAAAAAGGAATAATTCATGAAGTGACATCTGCCTAGACACCTTAACATAATGGTGTTGATGAGAGAAGAAACAGAACCATTCTGAACATGGCCAGGAGCATGATGAAAGGGAAGGGAATGCCTCATTACTTATGGGGAGAGGCAACTTCTACTGTTGTGTATATTTTAAACAGATGTTCCACTAAGAGATTGCAGGGATACACACCTGAAAAAGCATGGTCAGAAAAGAAGCCTAGTGTGAGTCATTTCAGAATATTTGGTTCACTGTGTTTTAAGCATGTGCCTGAGCAGATTAGAAAGAAACTTGATTGCAAGGTTGAACCAATGATACTCATTGGATATCATCTAATCGGTGCCTACAAGTTGTATGATCCTAGAAGGAAGAAGGTTGTGATTAGCATATATGTCTTGATAGATGAAACCAAGGGCTGAAATTGGGAAAAAAATGCTGCTGACAATGGTGAAAGAAAGGTGATTGTGAACCTTGAAGACAAACAAAGTGAAGATGATGTACCATCAGGTGGGGAGCAACTCAGAAGGTCACAAAGAGGAAGACAAGTACCACAAATACTCAGAGAGTATGAATTGTATCCTGATACAACAATCACTGCAGAAGGGGATTTTGTGCACTTTGCTCTACTTGCTGAATCAGAACCAATAAGTCATGATGAAGCCTCACAAAATTCACATTGGAGAGAAGCTATGGAAGAAGAATTGAGATCAATTGAGAAGAACCAAACTTGGGAGTTAGTCCACTTACCTCAAGGAAAAAGATCAATTGATATGAAGTGGGTCTATAAGACTAAAGTAAAATCTAATGGAGATGTATCCAAGTATAAGGCAAGATTAGTAGCAAGGGGATTTCTGCATAAACATGGCTTGGACTACAATGAGATTTTCGCTCCAGTTGCAAGACTTGAAACTGTTAGGCTCATTGTGGCAGCTATTAGCAATAGAAACCGGTCTCTATATCAACTTGATGTGAAGTCAGCATTTTTGAATGAGTCACTTGAAGAAGAAGTATGCATAACTCAACCACCTAGTTATGTAATGGTAGGTTAAGAGGATAAAGTTTACAAGTTGAATAAGGCACTATATGGCCTTAAGCAAGCTCCTAGAGCTTGGAATATGAGAATTGGTAGCTTCCTAGTCCAGCAGAATTTCACCAAGTGCACTAGTGAGCATGGAGTTTATGTCAGAAACACAGATTCTGGTGATTTTTCGATAATATGTCTTTATGTAGATGATTTGCTAGTGACTAGCAATAGTAAAGAAGATATGAGAGTGCTCAAAGGAAGAATAATGGAAGAATTTGAGATGTCTGATCTTGGTGAACTATCATACTTCTTGGGTATTGAATTTGTTTCTACTAGTAAAGGGATTTTCATGCATCAAAAGAAGTATGTAGAAGACATTTTGAAGAGGTTCAATATGATGGAGTGCAATTTTGTGATCATACCATCTGAAACTAGAATCAAGCAGCAAATAGATGGGGATGAGAAAGAAGTTGATCCTACCTTGTAAAAGCAAATTGTAGGCTCATTGAGGTACCTATGTAACACCAGACCAGACATTGCCTATTGTGTTGGGTTGATAAGCAGGTTTATGGAGAAACCAAAGATACCTCACTTCCTGGCAGCAAAGAGGATTCTGAGGTATGTGAAAGGAACATTGGATCTTGACATTTTATATTCTTATAGTTAGAAGAATATAGAAGGAGAAGTGTTTGATTATAATGATTCAGATTGGTGTGGTGATAAGGATGATAAGAAAAACATTGCTGGGTATGTTTTCAAATTTGGAACAACACCAATCTCTTGGTGCTCAAAGATGCAGAGTGTAATTGCTTTGTCAACATGTGAAGTAGAATATATTGTTGTTGTTATGGAAGCTTGTCAAGCTCTATGGCTGGAAGCTTTAGTGGAAGAACTGAACTTGAGAGATTGCAGTCCTATGAGGCTGTTGATTGATAACAAATTAGCAATTGATTTAGTCAAGCATCCTGTGGCACATAGCAGGAGTAAACATATTGAAACCAAGTTTCATTTATTGCGTGATCAAGTGAGTAAATAGAAGCTTGAATTGGAGTTTTGTAGGTTTGAAAATCAAGTTGTAGACATACTAACTAAGCCATTGAAGTCTATCAAGTTCAAGGAATTGAGAGACAAGTTAGGAGAGACATCCTTGACAAATCTCTTGGTGTGGTGATAAGGATGACAAGAAAAACATTGCTGGGTATTTTTTCACATTTGGAACAACACCAATCTCTTGGTGCTCAGAGAAGCAGAGTGTAGTTGCTTTGTCAACATGTGAAGCAGAATATATTGTTGTTGCTATGGAAGCTTGTCAAGCTCTATGGCTGGAAGCTTTAGTGGAAGAATTGAACTTGAGAGATTGCAGTCCTATGAGGTTGTTGATTGATAGCAAATTAGCAATTGATTTAGCCAAGCATCCTGTGGCACATAGCAGAAGTAAACATATTGAAACCAAGTTTCATTTATTGCGTGATCAAGTGAGTAAATAGAAGCTTGAATTGGAGTTTTGTAGGTTTGAAGATCAAGTTGCAGACATATTAACTAAGCCATTGAAGTCTATCAAGTTCAAGGAATTGAGAGACAAGTTAGGAGAGACATCCTTGACAAATTTAAATTAGGGAGGAATGTTGATGTATGTTGTAATTCAGTTAGTTAGTGATTCATTTTGAAGTTAGTTTGACAGTTATGAAGTTTTTATAGCTACATGTGCAATGTGTATAAAAATAATAGTGATCATCAATGAGAAGTATTAAAGTGCAGAAGTTTTTTTTCAAAATTCTAAGTCCTCTCTATTTTCTCTCAATCAATTCCTTCATCATCTTCTCTTATTCTTTAACATAGAGTGACAATGAGTGCATAAAATGAGTGTGTGTGAGAACTTTATTGTTTCAACATAAATGTCACAACAATCATGTTTAAAGATAAATGGTTTTTTTTACTCTTGAACATGATGCGGTGTCACTATTGCTAAATAGCGACCATGGCAAAATGGCATGGCGGAATTTTTGCCAACCATCACAAATTTAGTTTGCTGAAAAATCCATTGTTGTAACACCGTTACTTCGAGGTCTAGTATGACTTATACTGCAGTTCCGGAGATAATTTTATCATATCTTATTTCCTTAATTTTCTAGAATAAAATATGATGATACATGATTAGATCATTGCAATACGTTTATAATATGATCAGAGGTCGAAGAAGCAGAGTGAGTAATTTTACCTTTTCGCCATGTTTATTTCACCCAAACCATGTTTGTATTGGAGAATAATTTATTTATTAAAATTGAATTCAAAAAACTATACATAAAAATGACTTGTTTGGATATAAAATGATTTTAGTTTTATTTTTTCTAAAAAATTAATTATCAATTTGATCTTTAAATTATTTTAAGTCATTCTGTTTGATTCCTATTTTTTTAAATCAATTTAATTTGATTCTCAAATTATTTTAAATGATTTAATTTGATCTTTAAATTCTAAAAAATTTAAAAATTAAATTGATTCATTTTATTGAACTTTTTAAAGATTTGAAGACTAAATTAATCTATTTTTAGAACTTAAAGAACAAATGAATTATTTAAAATAATTTGGAGATCAAATTGATAATTAAATCTTGTTTGAAAATAAAACTAAAATCATTTATATCCAAACAAGTAATTTTTATGTATAGTTTTAAATTTTACTTTAAATATATAAGTTCTTCTCTCAAAATTATTCATTCAGATACAGCATAAGCTCTGAACTAAAACTTGATTGAATTTTTTTTATTGTTGATTAAATTTTTTTAGGTAAACTCAAATCTGTAAATCGTTAAATTATTTAGAAATTTTTAAATGGATTCCGATAGTTTAAAATTTTATAATTAAGTCCTTAAACTTAATATAGTTTTTAATTAGGTCTTGTCATATTTTTATTAGATTTTTTTAAAATGCCTAATTAAATATTTTTAAATTGTTTAGAAGAGTACTGAATAGTTAAACTAGTAACCTGATTTGTAAATAATTTGAAAACTTTCAACTTACTTAATTTTTTTAAAATATTTTTAATCTTTATTGAATTGAATTGATATATGAATGTTCCTATTTTGAAATATACATTATCCTATCTCAAAAGAAAATTAAAAGATTAATTATGGACAGAAAAATGATTAAAAATACAATTTGCAGGTATTTTTAATAAATAAATATATATATCTTATCCTCATATAATTTCTTTTATTTTTTCTCTATCTCTTTATATTTTTTTATATCGCATTTTACATTTTTTATTCTTCTCCATTTGTTTCCTCTCCATCCCAATTTATTCTAAAAAAACTAGGGAGGACGTTTAGGCTATATCCGCAACAGTAGCATTGATCAGAGAAAATAAGAAATAGAATGGTGCGTGTTAAACACATGTTATTAGTAGAATCTTGAATAGGAATCAAGTGCTTATATCATTAATAAAAAATAAGTAAGAAAGCATAACGATGTGTAGTTATGGGCATACTTTGTTTAAATTTATTTGTTGATTTTTATTTTATTTTAATATAATAAGTAACTTTTTATTTTTTAATGTGTTTATCTAAATTACTGTTTCTTAAACAATAGTTTTTTATTTGTTTTAAGAAATAAAAAATAAATTATATCTGGTTATTAAAAACTTGGTTTTTAAAAAGTGTTTATTTTTTAAAAAAAGTGATTCTATTTGTAAGACTTATTTAATAAAATTTGTAGAGTTGTTAGATCGAAAAAGTAAGGATCTTATATTAAGAAAGTAGATAAAGTGATGTGTTATGTTGGCTAATGGGATCCATTAATTAATAAAAACAATATAAGATTTTTAAAAATATTTTATTTGTTAGTATTAATTTTTATTAATTTAGCAAACAAGACTAAGTATGTTGGCCAAAAAAGTCTAAAATCTCTGCAAAAAGTTTAACAATATAACTCATTTTAAATTAAAAAAAATTCTTAAAATTTGTTTTAATGTGTGTTTGGTTTCACATGTGTTGGTTTAAGATTGAAAAAGATTTTAAAATTGATGAGAATCTAAAATTGATTTTGAGTAGTTTTATGTTAGATTAAAATTTATATTAAATTTTACTCCTAATTTAATTTTATAATAAAAATATCTAAATATAAATTATCACTTCACAAAATCAATTTTAAGAGTTTATTCAAACACACGCCTAATCTCGCTTGAGTGAACTTCGCTTTCAATTTTTCTTCTTCAAGGAAATCAGCTCATTAGTTGACTGTCAAGAGTCTGCCACACCTAACACGCTGTGTGTGCTCTATTAGTATTTAGGGATTTGGATTCTCTATTTATCAAGTAAAAAATATTTTGATGATCACTAATTTATAGGTGTTGTAAATTGAATTTATCAAAATGATTTATGAATCGTCATATCTTTATCAAATGATTTTTATCATCCAACTGTATGAATGTGTATTTTCTCTGAACATCGGAAATCCGGAACTAGTATTTAGTAGTGTAAACTGTAAAAGTTGAGATAAAAAAAAAAAAAAAAAAGTAGTCTGAAAGTGATCTGAGATCGGATATTACGGAATGCGATATTCAAGTTATTTATTGTGCAAATGTACCCATATATTGATGGTTGATAATAAATGTTTATATTTAATGCTTATGTGACTCAATCCACTGACAAGCAATAACCTTATATTTCTCATAAATAGTTTACCACTTAAAAAAAAAAAAAGTACACGCACAACTTTAAAGTCAAATTAAAAAAAAAAAGAGCTGTTTTCCTGATTGTTTCGTACTCCGAACCAACACTCACACATGGTGTGGTTTCTCTTGGATCCATATCCATAGCAAGGAAGGAAAATCAAAAGCCAAATCCCAGTTTCCTTTTCTTTAGATCAAACAATCAATTAAGCTTAAGCAACATGGCAAATGGAAGCAATGACAAGGGTAGCAGCACAACCAACAACAACAACTCCTCTATTATACCCAACCCTTCTTCTGCTTCTGCTTCTTCTTCTTCTTTTGTCCCTAATAATCCCCGCCCCACTGCAAATCACACTGTCCAATTATTCTCCGGAACTGTAGAGTCCTTTAACAACTACGAAAATGGGTCACAAGATTTCAGCCATGCAACGATCAAGAGCTCTAGAATTGGGAATTCCTTCAACAACCTCGGATCGGGATTGCAAACTTTCAGGGGCGCTGAGATTCGCTGTGTTGACAAATCTAGAAGCAAACGGGTTGCGTTTAGTTTACCACCTTGCTGGAAACCAGACCGTGTGGCCCACTCTGGAACCGTTAACTCCTTCAACAACAACGGAAGCGGATCTCAGACTTTCGACGGTTTCAAGTTTAACTGATGTACGAGGTACTCCTGTTGTGTGTGTGTTCATATGTGTCTCTGCTTTCAATTTTACTTTTTTCCTCTTTTTTTGCTGGTGCCAGTATTTACTATTTAGACTTATGGGTCTGTATCTTCATATCCATTTATTTAGGCTGTAACTTGGATCCATCTTTTGAAGCTATTCTCAGTATTATTATTCATTGATGATGCCCTTTTAGCTGTGAGAATGTGCAATAATTAATAAAGCATATGAGATCCAGTATTTCCAACCCGAATCTCTCTTCTCCATTCATCATTCTTTTCAAGCTTACAATGCCAGCCCCCAAAGGAAGAAATTATATATACACTCACAAGAGATTGATGGTTAAGAACTGAAAACGTAAAACAATGATTATAAAATAATTTCATATTATTATTTAATTAGACAGTATTATTGATATAGTTTTTTTAAAAAATTATTATAAAAATTAATAAATTTGTTATATATAATAAATTATAATTAAATGATAGTATAAAACTTTTAAATGACTTGGAGTATATTGCTTATTTTCATGTATAAATGGCAACAGCCAACCTATTAAACCTTCCAACCAAACCCAAAGGCTTGAACTTTACTTTTTTAACTAATAAGAAGAAAAGAAATATGTGAAAAATAATATGAAAATAAAAGTGTTTGCTTTAAAATAAATAAAAATGAAATAGAGAAAAAGATAGATAGGTTAATTAAAATCACCAATCAGTTTGTATTGGTTTCAATTAGAAGTCATCAGATCCAAAGATTTAAGTCTAAATTGCAATATTGATTTTTCGTAAACTTTTTATGTGTGATTATGATTTTTTTATTGTTGTAATTATAACATCACAACAAATATTTTAAAAAATAAATATAAATTAAAATAAATATAATAATAAACATAATCTTGATTAATAAACGTAATTATTTTAATAAATATTATAACTCAAATGCAACTATAACAATACTGCTAAATATAACTCAAATGCAACTATAACAAACCAAAATTCAGTGTTTGCAAGGTTGTGTCATTTCATACCTGTAGCTACAATTTGTCAGAGAAAGGAGCTGGATTTCCTCGAAACACCCTTTATTTCCAAATGATAGATTCGGGGAAACTCATTTTTTAGCATAATATTGCAATTGTTACAATTAAATAGTGAAGCTCCCATCTTTGCAAGGATGTCAGCACTTTGGTTTGGTTCCCGGAAGGTATGCTCCAGGGTGCAAAATAATTACTTTAATAGTATTAAGCATAAGATATCATATATATTTAAACTTTTAA
Organism: Glycine max; assembly: GCF_000004515.6. Taxonomy (NCBI): domain Eukaryota; kingdom Viridiplantae; phylum Streptophyta; class Magnoliopsida; order Fabales; family Fabaceae; genus Glycine; species Glycine max. The sequence continues at coordinate 32,243,310 of NC_038241.2, forward strand.
AATAAAATAAAAATGATATGGACCAAGGCCCAACCTACAATATACCTCTGTCCCTGCAGGAGTTAACTTCTATGGAAATTCTACTTTTTTATTTATTAATAAAACCAAGTTTTACTAACTTCATCAGAGTTTGCAATCCCAAATTCAAAGTTATACTTGCTCGCACTATTAAATAACCTTTGTTAAATAATTTTATTTCAATTCTTCCTTTTAGATTAAATGTTCTTATCGTATAGGCCATATCAGTAAGTTTTAGATTAATCCAAAATGATTTAACAATTACTTTTAAAAACTAATGACACCAATCACATGAAATTAATATACGTTAAAACTAACAAACTGAAAAGGTCTGATATATATCTGACTGTATCAACTCAATAATTCACACGACGTACCTTTCTGTGATTAATGTCTGTGCAGTTAATGTATATGATATAGTACTGCAACACCTTCACTCTGAGAAGATAATTAAGTATAACCACACAACACATGGGGTACAAATTTATCAATATGCTAAGATGTGGCAGACGATACAAGGATGAACCTTTATTTTATCAAAACCTTTTTAAAAAATTACTTAGAACAGAAAATACAGATCAAAGTTAGATAAAACTCAAAAGTAAGGGGGCATAAAAGATTTTTTTATTGGTTCATCTTGATTGTTAAAATTATATCTAATTCTTAGTTAATCCATCAAATTTTACTATTAGTGTTCTCAGTTATAAATATTATTTTCTAAAATTATTTTTGATGTAAAATTGACCGAATAATTAAAGAAGGGGAAAGGAAGAGAGAAGCAAAGTAAAATCACATATTAAAAATCTTTCCACTAACAAATTAATATTTTTCGATAAAAAATGATACTTCTAATTCAAATCTAAACTTTAGTCCGTAACAATATACAACAATTTAAGCTCAAATCTAAACTCTTTAAGATATATAAATGATTCGAGTTACACTAACATGATGTTGTAAAAATAATTTATGGCAAACCGAATAAACTACTAGCTGAATCGCGGAAAATGTCGCTTTCTTTAAGACGTTTTGTGGCACTACCCAAAAATTGTGCAAGCAGACTATCAACCACAAAGTCCTCAAGATAAAACAGTCCAGATCATTGTATAAGATTCTCACTGCACTGAGGGAACCTTTCTAGAATTACACTCTCTTGTATGACTTGAAAAGTCACTCTAATAGCCAACCAAAAATTTAATGCGATAGAAAGAAAGAGGGAGAAGTTTGCCGGAAATGCATCGGCTGAAATATGGGATGAAGAAAGAAAAGTTGAGGAAATGTTTTTCAACTGGGACAAGAAAAACTGAAGAAATTGACTCTCTATTTATAGGGAGTGAAACACTATTCAAGTGTTTATTCTGAGCGATGTGGGACTTGAAGTTTTCTTTTTCTTTTTCAAACTTTCACTCATTGTCTCCTTTGTTCTAACAATCGCCCACTTGAAATTTGAAAAGAAGATTTTCGAGGATATCATAAAATTGTGCATAAACAAAGGTGTCATACAACTTGAACATTTGCATAGTGAGTAAGATTCAGATTTTACTGGAGTGACTCGAAGTCTTCAACTCTATCTCCGACATCAAACCACACACAACCTTTTCATAGGTGTATTCTATAAAGCCCGTGCGTTAAAGGCCATGCACGTCTATCCCGTTATAGTGAACGCTCTAGAAATTTTTGCCCAAAATTTCATATGAAGCGGCCCCCACTTCCACATTCACATAGGTGAGTCTATCAAGAGTACTCATCTAGCCTAGGTACTCCACTCAACATAGAGTATAGATCTCATTAAGAATTAATTTTTTTTTCCATAACTCATCCTCTTGTTACTTCAGGAATCATGCTGCATTCACTTATAATAGCATGTTCATCTCATATCACTTCATAACTTGTTATTACCCATTGAACCTAGTTCTTGGGATCTCCACTCATTTAGGTCGGGTTACCATCATGAAGGATCATCGCAGTAAGGGCAATAGTCTCATTCTTTTAGAAGTGTTATGGACTTTCTCTCTAGCTAATCCTTTCATCAAAGGATCTGCTAAATTATCATCAGTGCGTACGTGATCCACTCTAACAGCTTTGTTGAGAGTAATTCTCTAACAGTGTTGTGCTTAAGACGTATCTGTCGTTTCTTACCATTGTAATAACGGTTCTCAATTTTTGCAATAGTCGCGGTACTATCACAATGGATCAACACAACTGGTATCGGTCTTTCCCATAAGGAATCTCTGCAAGTAAGCTTCTCAGCCAACTTGCTTCCTCACTAGCACTTGCTAGTACTATCATCTCAGATTCCATAGTGGACTAAGCTAAGATAGTTTGTTTCTTTGACTTCCAAGAAACAGCCCCACCAGCTATGCTAAATATATAGCCGCTGGTTGCTTTGGAATCATCTAAAAAAGTGTTCCAATCTGCATCGCTGTATCCTTCAAGTACAGCGAGAAACCTTTTATAATGTAATCCAAGGTTTATGGTTCTTTTAAGGTACCTCATTACCCTTTCAATAGCATGCCAATGCTCCATACTAGGTCTACTGGTAAACCTGCATAATAATCCCACAACATAGACTATGTCGGGTCTAGTACAATCAGTGGCATACCTAAGGCTGCCAATGATACTTGCGTACTTAGTTTGTCGTATACCTTCACCAGTGTTCTTAAACAGTTTTACACTTGGATCATATGGTGTACTAGCAGGTTTACAGTCTGTCATACCCTAACTTGGTCCGAGAGTACTTACGGTTGATCCTTGAACCTTGTTTCCGTGAGCAAATCCATGAAGGTTTTCCGTCGTTCTTCATCCGTTCTTCGTTCTTCGTTCTTCAACCGGTAAGTTTTCGAATCCGAGACTTTCAATTCACTTCTTGTTTTGTTGGCTTTTATTTTTATTTCGTTCACTTTCGGTTTTCTTTTCTTCCATTTTTAATGAGCTTTAACTGATCGTTTAAGTTGTTATCTCGCTTAATAAATGATAAAATGAATTTCAAACCGATCGTTTGCGTCGTAATCTCATTTCATCACTGTTAAAGCAAAATCTAACCGATCGTTCACACTGTAACCACGGTTAAACCAAAAAAGGCAAAATAATAATAAAATAATCAAAATATCTTTGAATAAAATAATAAAAAAAATCAATCGGACGTTTTTCTTTGGAAGTTTCCTTGAATGAATTGACTAATAACCAAAGTCAAACTAAAGCTAAAATCAACTCACAAATCAAGCTTTGTTCGCAAAAATTACTAAAAACCGTTTTAAGGTCCAACGCCTTAAACTGTCATCTTTGTTTTTTTATCGGTTAACATGGACCGTTCAAAATCATAAAATTAACATGTAACTTTACCGCTTTTACAAGAACTACGTAGGCCTGATTTCCTCATTGCAATTGAGGATACGTAGGAGCAAAAGTCCCGCTTTTGTCGACCACCCCAAGAGATCGTTAATGGTCTAATGCCTTAACATTTTTCTCCTTTCAAAAACAAGAGATCGTTAATGGTCCAACGCCTTAACGTTTCTCTCCTTTCAAAAATCAAAAGATCGTTTAAATGACCCAATGCCTTAAACGACTTTTGTTCGGTCAAAATATATCTTGCAAGAAAAAGATAAAAAGAACTTAACCAACGTTTAGTTCTGAAAGAACTACGTAGGTCTGATTTGCTCATCGCAATTGAGGATACGTAGGAGCGAGGGAAACACCCTTGTCGACCACGAAAAGATAAAAAATACAAAAGGCATAAAAAACATATAAACGTAAAAAAGGGAAAATATAACAAATCGAAGACATGATATTGCACACTTGGTTAAAGGCTGTCGTCCCTTGTGACAGACGCATGGGGTACTAATACCTTCCCCGTGCGTAAAAACAACTTCTGAACCTTTCACACTTAAAGTTCGTAGACCACACCATTCCGATTTTTCTGACGTTTTCCTCGAATAAACATTGGTGGCGACTCTGCGCGTTTTCCTTTCTTGGAAGATGCACCCATGAGCCCCGCGTCGCCCTCTCGCCGAAGGGTAGATTATGATAGTTGGCGACTCCACTGAGGAATGTTTTTAGAGAGTTAGGCCTATTAATCTTTTGTGCAAAAGTTGTGTTTTCCCTTTCATCGGTTTCCCTTTTCCTTTATGTTCTTGAATAAACTTCTTCGATGCTTTAAGCATGTTTTAATGTATGCATGTGATAAATATGTATTCATTTGATGCACACAACACCAACACCTTTTTTGCACACACGGTGAGTTGAAAAGGGGTCCTATACCCGAGTCCATAGGAACATAAGGAGTGGAGGTGAATCTGTGGTCATGCTGGGTCTCCGACTTGCTTGATAACAGTGAACCCTCATCTAGAGTTTTTCTCTTTGATACCATATTGTTGTTGGTAGTCCCTACTGCCGCAATATGTTTTTCGAAGGGGATGATACCTCTAGAAACCATCAAGAGAGATATGACCACCTTGGGAATTATCACTAAAGGCCTTTTAGTTCCTCCCATGTAGGTCCCTAAAATAGGGGCACGAAGCGAACACGCTGCGTGCCTTTTTAAACACTGCCATGCATATAACCTAAATGTCATGTACGCCTTTGTTGTATGATTATTTGAGGATATTGTCATGCTGTGTACATCCCCATGTTACGCTTTGGCGCATCTGCATCATGTCTTCACGCATGCGTTGTATGTTGGTCTCGTCTTTTGTCACGGGAAGTCGGAAGGTCCATATCACCTTTTTAACTGTACACATGAGGCACTGCGCCCCTGAATGCGCAAGTAAGAAGAGATGATTTTCTGGACTCTCGTGTCCGTAAATGCATTCATATCATGCATCGCATAAGCATCTCTTCATGGCATCATAATGAACATATCGTCTCGGCATTTGTCCGTTCTCATATTCCAGCATCACATTTTGCATGAGTCATTGCATCATCATGCATATGCATTCAACATACTTTTTGTTCTACAAACTGCATACCTTTTGTTTTCACGTTTGCTCATACATGATCCTTGTGTTTTCCTCCGCAAAACAAAAACAAAAAAGGAAGCGTGGAAATTCACACTACATTCTTAGTTGCATGTGTTAGGTACCATGAGCCAACCATGTTGGGATAATAAACCCATTTCTAAAAAAAAAACAAAACAAAATGATTGAGCATGGTAACTAATGCGTGGTTAACTAGGAAATGATGTTTCTTCGGATATCTCAATCTCATAATTACATTTTCCATGCATAGCATACGTATCCCCGAGTCTTTCATCCCTATGAAATGTTGTCGAAGTATTGGCGATCAAAATTGTTATTCCTTGGATTACTGGGTTGAACCAAGCTCATGCTTTTACGAAAAGGTTCATCAAGTCAAGTTGAAGCATGGAAGTAACCATCTTGCAAAAATTAGGGCAAAAGATGGATCGAGTTACATCGTTGCTTCGTCTACTGCCAAACACATTTAGGATTATTGATGTCCTTGTTACTTCCAGTTTCACCTTGAAAATCTAAATTGATTCAACCCCTTGTCCTACGTAAAAAATCGCAATACTTCAACTGTGCATCATTCGCATACATCCATGTTTTTCATTGATTGCATTGCTCATTGCATTCTTTCCTTGAAAAAAAATGAACTTAATCATTGTTATCAAAAAGAGAAGAACACGCTTTACGGTGCCCTTATTGAACCCGTGCTAGAGCTAAAGTAATGGGTGAAGTAGAGGAGGCGCAAGAGCAGATGAAGGCTGACATGAAGGCCTTGAAAGAGCAAATGGCCACAATGATGGAGGCCATGATGAGCATAAAGGAGATAATGGAGGTCAATGTGGCTGCAATAGCCGCTACCAGCACCATTGCTGAGGTGGACCTGACCTCCCCCATATGGCTTCAACCAAATAAATCATCCAACCTCAGATATGGTAGGTCCAGAAGGCAAAGAGTTGGGAGGTACAGGCGGCCCTCATTTAGTGCGAAAAACAAGCATGTATTTCCACCATATGGCTTGCTTCCCAACTATGCACCACCCAATGTGGCATACACTCCCAGTGAGGATGTTGATAACTCCGTTCCCATACTCTTTTAAAGCCAACAACCTCAATCTGATCATGCACATGTCTCTTGACCCATGGGAGAGACATATGAAATGCCCCACCACAATCTAGCCGACTTCGATCCTTTCCACAGATATGCCACTGAAGGGCAAGCAGTTGGTGATATACCCCTGCAAAACACTTTGGAGGGCCCTCAGTATCACCCACAACCACACTTCTTGCATTCCACAGCGGGTAAAAACCTTCATGTTATGGCATAAATGGGAAAGTTGGATCATTTAGAGGAAAGGCTCAGGGCCATTGAAGGAGGTGAGGATTATACCTTTGCTAACCTAGAAGATTTGTTCCTAGTACCCAATATCATCACCCATCCCAAGTTCAAGCTGTCAGACTTTGACAAGTACAAGGGGACTACTTTCCCCAAGAACCATCTAAAGATGTATTGGCAGAAGATGAAGGCATACACAAAAGATGAGGAACTGCTGATACATTTCTTCCAAGAAAGTCTTACTGGGGTAGTTGTTACCTGGTACTCTAACTTGGAACCTTCCCGAGTCCATTCTTGGAAAGACCTAATGGTTGCCTTCGTTAGACAGTATCAGTACAATTCTGATATGGCTCTGGATAGGATGCAACTACAAAACATGTGCAAAAAGGGGCACGAACCTTTCAAAGAATACACCCAAAGGTGAAGAGACCTGGCAACTCCAGTGGCACCTCCAATGACGGAGAAAGAGATGATCACAATAATAATAGACACATTGCCAATGTTTTACTATGAAAAATGGTGGGGTACACACCTTCAAGCTTTGCGGATTTGGTCTTCGCTAGCGAAAGGATCGAAGTGGGTCTGAAAAGAGGCAAATTTAATCATCCTGCTTGGACGAATGAGAAAACTGGGGCAAATGAAGAGGGTGAGAATGAAGGAGAAACTCATGCTGCGACTGTCGTTCCTACATGGAAAATCCCCCACCAGCTCAACAACATCATTACTCAGCCAATATCAGCCCTTCTCATTACCCACCATGCAGTCATCCACAAAGGTCATCCTTAAATCAACCCCAAATTCTGTCTATCGCACTTCCAATGACAAACACCACCTTAAGCACAAACCAAAACACCAACCAAGAAATGAATTTTGCAGTGAAAAAAAACTTGTAGAATTCACCCCAAATTCCGGTGTCATATGCTAACTTGCTCCCATATCTACTTGATAATACAATGGTAGCCATAACCCCTGCTAGGGTTCCTCAACCTCCATTTTTCCGAGGATATGACTTGAATGCAACATGTGCATATCATGGAGGAGTTCCGAGACATTCCATTGAGCACTGTATGACCTCGAAGCGTAAGGTGTAAAGTCTAATTGATGCGGGCTAGCTGAAATTTGAGGAGAATCGCTTGTGAATCCTAAACATTGACAAGCGACACCACACATGGGGCAATTTTGAAAGTTGTTGTTAGATGTCTCTAATGACTCATCAGGAATTTGACATCTTTGTCCCTCGTCCTCTCGTAATTACATCTTTGCTTCCACTAGAATATGGGTGTAGGCCATTGGTTTGTTTGTTCAAGCGACCTGCGCTTCTGAGTTTGGACTCCCAAAATCGTTCAATAAGAAATTATTCATGTTGCACATTTGGTGAGGATGCCGTAAACAACGAGTAAAGTATAAAAGTTCAAAAAAGAAAAGAAAAAAGCATTTGATTGCTTGTGTTTTCAAGTAAAAATATAGACATTCATGTGACCTCATTTTATCATTCCTGAAAGTTTGTCTTTTTGAGAGAGAAGTGAGTTATCAAGAATAGGAATCATTTGACTTAACCCGTCAACTGAAAAAAATCCTTTAACTATTTCTCGTCCTTGAAAAATTCTTTTTGCGAGAATCAACCGCTTATATTATTCTTCCATGCTACAAGGTTATGAAAGCAAAACAACGATGGATACCTCAGAGCCCTACACTGGGGCAATGAAAGACACCATGCATAAACCTCAAGCGAACCTAGGGACAGATTAGAAGTTCTCACCCAATGGGTTCCCTGCTACAAGGTCATGACGAGAGACAAAGATTGGTACCTCAAAGCCTTACGCTGGGGCAATGAGGGGCATCGTGCAAGAGCCTTAAACAAACCTAGGGATAGATCAAAAGTTCTCATTTATCGATGTTTTTGAACAAAAAAAAGGGAGTGAAAAACCCTGGGATTTCAATGGATTGATTAAAAGGCTCCATCACCATCACTCCAAAATTAACAAGTGACTAAATCAAACAGAACATACACTTTGAGGGAGTTCCCGAAGAGATTTGCAAAAGATAGGATGAGGTTCCATGAATTATCACCTCTTTCAAAAGGACAGTCAATTTGTGTTTTCCAAAAAAATCAAATCAAAATCAATATCACAAAATAGGGAAGGAATGTCATGAACATTGTACAACTTTCCATTACATTGCATTGTTGCATACGAAGTCCACATTTACCGCATTTCAAGACAAAGGTTACATGCATCTGCATCCCTAAAAATCATGTTAATTGCATACATTTCCTACATCTATTATCCAAATCTCTTGCTTTCTCATAAGGGTGGACCCTTGGGTACTAGTACCCTCACCTTTAGAGGACTACACGCCCTCACCTTCAAAGGACTATACGTCTTCACCTTCAGAGGGCTACACGCCCTTGCCTTCAGAGGGCTACACGCCCACGCCATCAGAGGGCTGCAGGTCCTCGCCTTCGTAGGGCTACACGCCCTCACCATCAGAGGGTTGCACGCCTTCTCCTTCAGAGGACTACACGCCCTCACCTTTAGAGGACTACACGTCCTCGCCATTAGAGGGCTGCACGCCCTCACCATCAGAGGACTACACGTCCTCGCCATCAGAGGGTTGCACGTCCTCTCCTTCAAAGGGCTACACGCCCTCCCCTTCAGAGGACTACATGCACGTCCTCGCCTTCAGAGGGCTACACACCCTCACCTTCAGAGGGCTGCACACCCTCACCATCAGAGGGCTGCACGCCCTCGCCATCAGAGGACTACATGTCCTCGCCATTAGAGGGCTGCATGCCCTCACTTTTAGAGGGCTGCACGTCCTTACCTTTAGAGGGATCCACGTCCTTACCTTCAGAGGGATACATGCCCTCACCTTTAGAGGGTTGCACGTCCTCACCTTCAGAGGGCTACACGCCCTCGCCTTCAGAGGACTACACGTCCTCGCCTTTAGAGGGCTGCACGCCCTTGCCTTTAGAGGGCTACATGCCCTCTTCTTCAGAGGACTACACGCCCTCGCCTTGAGAGGGCTACACGCCCTTGCATTAGGTACTAGTATCCTCACCTTCAAAGAATTACACGCCCTCGCCTTTAGAGGGATGCACGCCTTCACTTTTAGAGGTCTGCACGTTCTCGCCTTCAGAGGGCTGCACGCCCTCGCCTTCAGTGGGCTACACGCCCTCGCCTTCAGATCGCAACACGTTCTCGACTTTAGAGGGCTGCACACCCTCGCCTTTAGAGGGCTATGGGTCCTCACTTTCAGTGGGTTCCACATCCGCACCTTAAGAGAATTTAAGGTCCTCTGCCCTTAATACTTAATCGAGACTTGCACTCCCAGGTGAGGGGCTAGTAGTTTGCTTTTATCAATTCTTGGGCCACTCTATGATCTCGGAGGAGGGCCAACTGTGTGAGCACAACCAGAGAAGGAGGCTATCGTGCAGCTACTATGCATACCGGGACAAGATTTTGCTCAAACCGCTACAGGGAGACGAGCGCGGATCATGCACACCGCTACAACTCTTATCTCCCCTTGCTGAAGTGTCAGTTGGTCTGTGCCGTCATAACGTAGGTAAGTATGCACGTGGCTCAACTGATTTCTAATGTCATCCACTATTTGCAGGGATCATGCCCACAAGACACCAAGTGGACCCGGAGAAGTCCAACAGGACCTTAGGGTTTTCCATCTCTGGTTATAGGCCTCTATCAATCCTACAGGGCGCCCGTCCCCCAACAAGGTCATGCCATCGTGACATAGGTAAGTATGCACATGGCTCAACTGATTTCTGATGTCATCTACTGTTTGCAAGGATCGCGCCCGCAAGACACCCAGTGGACCCGAAGAAGTCCAACAGGATCCTAGGGTTTCCAACTCTGATTACGGGCCTGTGTCAATTCTACGGAGTACCCGTTGCCCCAACAAGGTCATCAGACTCCTTATTAACTGAGCTTTTATCAAGAAGTATTGTGTCCCCAGACAGGCACAGGGTGAGGCACCATAGCAGTCAGGGGATGGCCGACAGCGGATAATTTACTTCGAAGAGTTTTTTGTTCTCATCATTAAAATTGCAGAAATCATGATTTATCAATAGCTAATTTTGATATTTGATAAGCATGAACGTAAAAATTTGACTGAATAAATTGTTATCTGCCAAGGATAGTGAGATTTTTGTTATTTAATTCGTAAAATTATGCAACGTGCCATCCACGTTTTTTCACTTCAACCCCAAATATAATAAAGACATACTGATTTTCCTTTCCTCTATATTTATGATTATGAGCTTCTATTTTAAGTCAATAAAACAGAATTTTTATTGATGAAAAGATAGTATTTTATGTTACAAAAAATAATATATAACTAATCAAATATAATAATAATGTTATATATATATATATATATATATATATATATATATATATATATATATATATATATATATATATAATCTACCCATGCCACGCTTTGAATTTAAACCAAGTTTTAGTAAACTGCAAGAGTGTGGGGGTACCCATGTTATGAACACAACAACAAAGGATAATCCTAGAATTGGCACACTAAGGACCTCCTAAAGAAAGAAAGAGAGAACAAAAATATTTTCTTATTCATCTGATACATGTTCATTACATACTAGAGATAAGGAATACACCAAATGAAATAATAGAAAGTATAGACGGTAAAAAAATTTAAGAGTTTTCTAGATTATTGATTATAGAAAACTAACAAGTTGTTGAAACCTATGATTATTATCAATAATAAACAAATCAATAATGCGTATCTTTCTCTATAATAATATTACTTTTTGATGTATTTTGATTTCTTGAAAGGAGAGAAAAATAAAGTTTTACTTCCTTAACTATTTTTTCAGTCTCTAAGTAAGTTTCTGATGACTAGAAATTAGAGAAAATATTTTTTTATCTTAATTATTTTTTTATCTTAATTATTTTTTTAATCTCTAAGTACGTTTGTGATCACTAGAGATTAGAGAGAATATTTTTCTTCTAAAGGTAATCTTGTTTGACGTTTGTAAATATTAACCCATTTTATGATGATTACTCTCATCAAATAGCAATTAATAATTACTTTTAAAAATTTCTCCTATTTTAACTTAATGTTTGGGTGGGTTGCACTTGCTTTTGGGTTGTTGGTGCTTGTTCTGAGTGGCACATTTAGAGCTTGATTCCTAATTCCTAACAACCCATTTGTCCACATAGTGACTTGGTTTTCAGTCTCCTCCAAGTGTTTGTAACCTGTCCTTGCGGTATGATTTTATGGGATAACCCTCCCAAGCAGGAAAATTAAGGAATGTAAGGTATTTCTTTCCTTTTAAGCAAAATAGAAAGTAAAAAAAATACTGCAAGAGTAATCATATAATTATAAAAGCATATATAATTGAAATGGATTACATCGCCATTACAGTTACAGTACACAGAGCTCTAGCTCCAGTATGATATATAATTATTAGCATATAACAACATACATACACACATCTTACGCATGAGTCACAAATGAGCACTTGTGTTTTTTATTCCCCATACCTATGATTATTATGTATGTTTTGGAAGCCCAGCCCCTCCAAGAGGAAGGTCTTATATAAATTAGTTGTAATTAGCACCAGTGTTAAACTTAGCTTTTCCGAAATCCTGTTTTTAAATACTTCAAGGAGGCGGAGTTCAACACTGGTGTGCAAGTTGCCAAGGGGAGACACGCTCCTTGCAGTGGTAACAATGGGACTAAAAGTTCCTTGAAGTATTGATGTCCGCCTCCTGAGTTTATAAAGGCATCCTCAGTACCATTGTTAACGCTACTAGAGTGCTTTTCAGTTCCAGCAGAACGAAGAATTTGGTCGTCAGAAGTGTTGGTTGTAACAGCAGAGGTGTTGGGTAAGCTTTGATCCCCTTTGTGCATGTTGTGTATGTTGGTAGTGCCTTCTTTATGGCTCAGATGATCTCTTCCCTGCTTGCTGCTGTTGACTTTCTTATTACCTGATCCTCCATAAGCTGTTAGAGCAACACCGATGATCTTGACAAGACGAGTTGCGACTGCAAGCAGCAAAAGTAGCACCTCACAGACAAATGATAGAGCTCTGATAATGAAGAGCACCACTGACATAGGAGAAATGCTATTGACGAGTGGCCGGGAAGCTTTCCAATTTGGTGCGTCTTCCAAGGAGAGTTAACGTTCAGCATGCAAAGACCAATCAATTAATAAAGAAGATGAATGAAACGCAATGTTTGTGAGTTACTGAGTTTGAAGGTGTTGGGAAATTTGAGGGTATTAAATACCAAAAAAGATGTACACTAATTAATGGATCATATAAGAATTATCACATAAATAAATTTGATTTTACATTTTAATCATAATTTTTACATCTTTAAATATATTTTCTCCACAATTATATGATATCTCAATTATACTCCAACAAAGTTGATCAAGGAAAATCTCTTAAAAACCAAAGTGAGTTGACAACAAATCTCGTACTAGCTAGCTACGACAAATTTGAATGAAGCAGGAGAATGACAGCTTCTACCAAAACCATTAAAAGTGAAGAGTGAAAATATATATTCAAGTTGTAAATATGAACGGGTCTCATTCATATTTTAAAGAAAAAAAGAAGCGTATTATCTACCTTGACATGGGTTTTAAAACATCGCAATATAGGGTGCAAGCAACGAGAGTTATGCAACTATCAATGAATAGAGAAGCTGAATCACATAGTTTGTGAGCTGTAGAGATTTTGATATTATTAATTTTTAATCAATCAAATTATATGTGATCTTCTCATTAATTATTTTTTAAAATTATTCCTTGACTATTATTTTTAAATTAAAAAATATGATTAAAGATGAACTCTAATTCTTTTTAATTACTTTCAACACTTTTTATAAAAAAAATATTTTGAGGATTAGGCTTTTATAAAAAAGTATATATTGAAAGTAACTAAACAAATTTTAGGGCTCAGACGTCTAAATTTATCTTTAATCATATTTTTTAATTTAAAAAATTCTAATTTTAAAATAGATGTATCCAACAGTTAATAAAATTTGTTCAATATGAGTCACTTATGAAGCTTGTCCACTATAGCCTTTGTGACCTATAAGAGTATGTTATAAAACTATATTACAAGAGAATGTCATCTCTTAAAAACTAACCAAAGTCATGAAGTGCATTAAATGACATCTCTTTTAGTAATGCAAATTTGAATGAAGTTGGGGAATGCCTTATACCAAAACTATTAAAAGTGATGAGTGAAAATATTCAAGTTGTAAATCTGAATGAATCGCATTTCATATTGGAAAAATATATATTATATATCTATACCTTGGCGTTTGAACTTGGCGGTTGAAGATACATGTCGGAAATCGTCGCAATTTGGTGCCTACAAGAATTGTTCTCCAAAGATCAATTAATAAAGTTCTGAGTAGTAGAACAACAGGTATAGGGATATATATTAAGAAAAAATATGTAACATAAATATTATAAATAACAAATTTGTATAAGTGTGCGCTATATATCTATATTAAAAAAAAAACTCACGCATTTTACATATGATTTCACTCTTTTTTTTTTTTGGATTACATATATTAGTTGTATGTTATTTTAACAGGGGTGAGTGTAATGAAGAAAGAGATAAAAAAAAAAGTGACAAGAAAAGAAGAAAATATAACACTAGGAGTGGAAAATAGAAAGAGAGACATGATAAAAGGAGATTTTTTTTCTGACCTTTCATTATATATTAAAAATAGTTATTAGTCTTTGTGAGTGCATATATAAAACGATTTTTTTAATATAATTTATTTTATATTTAAGATTAAAATTCAAATCTTAAAATAATTAATTAATTAAAGAATACAAATAATTATTACTGTTGATTGATATTGATTAAAGGGGATTTGAGAGAAAATCATTGAAAGAAAAACTACTCAATATTAATTGGTAAAGCTTTTAAAATTAAATAATTAGACTAACTTAATTGATTTCAATATGTGAATCTTAGTGCCACTCATAAGCTCTTGTAGCTGGGAAATCAATGATTAAGTTCAACTCTAATTAGTGTTCACTTTATGAGTTACCACCAAATCATTGATTTCAACAAATCTTTAACTTCAACCCTAATTTGAAGAAGTAGATCTGAACACATATGGCCCCAAACAAGTGAAAACAAGCTTGAGCGTGTGTTGGTAGGCTGGGTTGGTAGTGGATCTACCAATCACACTGCTGTCACAGGAGTTCGAGAACACCCCCATTTTTGGGTAGAAAGAGGTTGAGAAAAGAGAGATTTTTGTAGGTAAGCTAAAGGGATAGATTAATATGGAATACAAGTGGTACTCAAACTTATATACATGATCAGCTGCTGATTTTTTAACCAATTATATGAATGCAAGACAAAAAAAAAAGGGTTCAATTAACACTGCTGAAAAAGAGAGATAATCCTTTCCTACCTTCAAGTTAAAGCAAAATTAAGACCACACTAATACTGTAAAATAAAAGAAGCAAATATATAGCAGATATAAAAGGTGGAATGATGAAAAAGAAAGAGAATTATTGAAATAACAAGGAAATTCTTTAGATGCAAAAATTGAGAATCCATATACCTGAACCGAATCCTGCTTCATATTTTCCTCTCTTGCAATGAATTAGATCAAAGAGATCGAAGAAGAAAAGGCTTCAAGAGAATATCCAAATCCCCAAATATTAATTGAGCACACACAGCATGTTCGATGGTGTGCAGACTCTTGAGTCAACGAATGAGCCTATTGCCTTGAAGAAGAAGAATTGAAAGCATAGTTCACTAAAGCGAGATTAGGTATGTGTTTGAATAAACTGTTAAAATTGATTTTGTGAAGTGATAATTTATATTTAGATATTTTTATTATAAAATTAAATTAGGAGTAAAATTTAATATAATTCTTTTAATCTAACATAAAACTACTCAAAATCAATTTTAGATTCTCATCAATTTTAAAATCTTTTTCAATCTTAAACAAACACATGTGAAACCAAACACACATTAAAACAAATTTTAAGAATTTTTTTAATTTAAAATGAGTTATATTGTTAAACATTTTGCAGAGATTTTAGACTTTTTTGGCCAACATACTTAATCTTGTTTGCTTAATTAATAAAAATTAATACTAACAAATAAAATATTTTTAAAAATCTTAAATTGTTTTTATTAATTAATGGATCCCACTAGCCAACATAACACATCACTTTATCTACTTTCTTAATATAAGATCCTTACTTTTTCCATCTAACAACTCTACAAATTTTATTAAATAAGTCTTACAAATAGAATCAATTTTTTTTTAAAATAAACACTTTTTAAAAAATAAGTTTTTAATAACCAGATATAATTTATTTTTTATTTCTTAAAACAAGTAAAAAAAAACTATTATTTAAGCAACAGTAATTTAGATAAACACATTAAAAAATAAAAAGTTAATTATTATATTAAAATAAAATAAAAATCAACAAATAAATTTAAACAAAGTATGCCCATAACCATACATCGTTATGTTTTCTTACTTATTTTTTTATTAATGATATAAGCACTTGATTCCTATTCAAGATTCTACTAACAACATGTGTTTAACACGCACCATTCTATTTCTTATTTTCTCTGATCAATACTACTGTTGCGGATAGCCTAAACGTCCTCCCTAGTTTTTTTAGAATAAATTGGGATGGAGAGGAAACAAATGGAGATAAATAAAAAATGTAAAATGCGATATAAAAAAATATAAAGAGATAGAGAAAAAATAAAAGAAATTATATGAGGATAAGATATATATATATATTTATTTATTGAAAATACCTGAAAATTGTATTTTTAATCATTTTTCTGTCCATAATTAATCTTTTAATTTTCTTTTGAGATAGGATAATGTATATTTCAAAATAGGAACATTCATATATCAATTCAATTCAATAAAAATTAAAAAATATTTTTAAAAAATTAAGTAAGTTGAAAGTTTTCAAATTATTTACAAATCAGGTTACTAGTTTAACTATTCAGTACTTTTCTAAACAATTTAAAAATATTTAATTAGGCATTTTAAAAAAATCTAATAAAAATATGACAAGACCTAATTAAAAACTATATTAAGTTTAAGGACTTAATTATAAAATTTTAAACTATCGGAATCCATTTAAAAATTTCTAAATAATTTAAGGATTTACAGATTTGAGTTTACCTAAAAAAATTCAATCAACAATAAAAAAAATTCAATCAAGTTTTAGTTCAGAGGTTATGCTGTATCTGAATGAAGAATTTTGAGAGAAGAACTTATATATTTAAAGTAAAATTTAAAACTATACATAAAAATTACTTGTTTGGATATAAATGATTTTAGTTTTATTTTTAAACAAGATTTAATTATCAATTTGATCTCCAAATTATTTTAAATAATTCATTTATTCTTTAAGTTCTAAAAATAGATTAATTTAGTCTTCAAATCTTTAAAAAGTTCAATAAAATGAATCAATTTAATTTTTAAATTTTTTAAAATTTAAAGATCAAATTAAATCATTTAAAATAATTTGAGAATCAAATTAAATTGATTTTTAAAAAAAATAGGAATCAAACAGAATGACTTAAAATAATTTAAAGATCAAATTGATAATTAATTTGTCAGAAAAAATAAAACTAAAATCATTTTATATCCAAACAAGTCATTTTTATGTATAGTTTTTTAAAATTCACTTTGAATAAATAAATTATTCTCCAATACAAACATGATTTGGGTGAAATAAACATGGCGAAAAGGCAAAATTACTCACTCTGCTTCTTTGACCTCTGATCATATCATAAACGTATCGCAATGATCTGATCATGTATCATCATATTTTATTCTAGAAAATTAAGGAAATAAGATATGATAAAATTATCTCTGGAACTACAGTATAAGTCATACTAGACCTTGAAGTAACGCTTTTACAATAATGGATTTTTCAGCAAACTAAATTTGTGATGGTTGGCAAAAATTTTGCCACGCCATTTTGCCATGGCCGCTATTTAATAATAGTGACACCGCATCATGTTCAAGAGTAAAAAATACCATTTATCTTTAAACATGATTGTTGTGACATTTATGTTGGAACAATAAAGTTCTCACACACACTCACTCTATGCACTACTCTATGTTAGAGAATAAGAGAAGATAATGAAGGAATTAATTGAGAGAAAATAGAGGAGACTTGAATTATGAAAAAAAAAATTTCTGCACTTTCATACTTCTCATTAATGATCGCTATTATTTTTATACACACTGCACACATGAACATTCCTCCTTAATTCAGATTTCTCAAGGATGTCACTCCTAACTTGTCTCTCAATTCCTTGAACTTGATAGACTTCAATGGCTTAGTTAATATGTCTGCAGCTTGATCTTCAAACTTATAAAACTCCAATTCAAGCTTCTATTTACTCACTTGATCACGCAATAAATGAAACTTGGTTTTAATATGTTTACTCCTATCATGTGCCACAGGATGCTTGGCTAAATCACTTGTTAATTTGTTATCAGTCAACAACCTCATAGGGGACTGCAATCTCTCAAGTTCAGTTCTTCCATTAAAACTTCTAGCCATAGAGCTTGACAAGCTGCCATAGCAACAATAATATATTCTGCTTCACATGTTGACAAAGCAATTACACTATGCTTCTTTGAGCACCAAGAGATTGGTGTTGTTCCAAATTTGAAAACATACCCAATAATGTTTTTCCTATCATCCTTATCACCACACCAATCTGAATCGTTATAATCAAACACTTCTCGTTCTATATTCTTCTGATTATAAGGATATAAAATGCCAAGATCCAATGTTCCTTTCGCATACCTCAAAATCCTTTTAGTTGCCAAGAAGCGAGGTGTCTTTGATTTCTCCATAAACCTGCTTATCAACCCAACACAATAGGTCTGGTGTTACATAGGTACCTCAATGAGCCTACAATTTTCTTGTACAAGGTAGGATCAAAAACTTACCAAGATCTGTGTTTCTGGCATAAACTCCATGCTCACTAGTGCACTTGGTGAAATTCTACTGAACTAGGAAGCTATCAATTCTCATATTCCAAGCTCTAGGAGCCTACTTAAGGCCATATAGTACCTTATTCAACTTGTAAACTGTATCCTCTTGACCTGCCACTACATAACCAGGTGGTTGATTTATGTAGACTTCTTCTTCAAGTGGCTTATTCAAAAATGTTGACTTCACATCAAGTTGATATAGAGACCAGTTTCTGTTGCTAGCAGCTGCCACAATGAGCCTAACAGTTTCAAGCCTTGCAACTGGAGTGAAAACCTCATTGTAGTCCAAGCCATGTTTCTGTTGAAACCCCTTGCTACTAATCTTGCCTTATACTTGGATACATCTCCATTAGGTTTTACTTTAGTCTTATAGACCCACTTCACATCAATTGGTCTTTTCCTTGAGGTAAGTGGACTAACTCTCAAGTCTGGTTCTTCTAAATTGATCTCAATTCTTCTTTCATAGCTGCTCTCCAATGTGAACTTTGTGAGGCTTCATCACACTACTACAAACAAAGCTTCTAAATTGACTCATTGGTTCTGATTCAGCAAGTAGAGCAAAGTGCACAAAATCCCATTCTGCAGTGATTGTTGTATCAGGATACAATTCATACTCTCTGAGTGTTTGTGGTACTTGTCTCCCTCTTTGTGACCTTCTGAGTTGCTCCCCACCTGATGGTACATCATCTTCACTTTGTTTGTCTTCAAGGTTCACAATCACCTTTCTTTCACCATTGTCAGCAGCATTTATTTCCTAATTCCAACCCTTGATTTCATCTATCAAGACATATCTGCTAATCACAACCTTCTTCATTCTAGGATCATACAACTTGTAGGCACCGATTAGATGATATCCAATGAGTATCATTGGTTCAGCCTTGCAATCAAGTTTCTTTCTGATCTGCTCAGGCACATGCTTAAAACACGGTGAACCAAATATTCTGAAATGACTCACACTAGGCTTCTTTTCTGACCATGCTTCTTCAGGTGTGTATCCCTGCAATCTCTTAGTGGGCATCTGTTCAGAATATACACAACAGTAAAAGTTGCCTCTCCCCATAAGTAATGAGACATTCCCTTCCCTTTCATCATGCTCCTGGTCATGTTCAGAATGGTTCTGTTTCTTCTCTTAGCAACACCATTATGTTAAGGTGTATAGGCAGATGTCACTTCATGAATTATTCTCTCTTCATCACAAAATACTTGAAATTCATGTGAGTTATACTCACCACCTCCATCCGTTCTAAGCACTTTGATTACCTTATCACTCTACTTTTCACTCAACAGCTTAAACTTCTTAAAGATGTTAAACACTTCATTTTTCTGCTTAATGAGATAGATCCACATTTTTCTAATAAATTCATCAATGAATGACACAAAGTAATTGTTACCTCCTAGGGATTTCACTTCAAAAGGACCACACACATCAGAATATACCACTTCAAGCTTTCTTTTGAATCTGATTGGAATTTCTGACTTAAAAGAATTCCTTGGTTGCTTTGACACACAGCATTCAACACACAAATGTTTTGGTATCTCAATTTGAGGGTGACCATGAACCATTTTCTTACTTTTCAATTCACTTAAACTCCTGAAATTTAGATGACCAAACTTGTGATGTCACATCCAGCTTTCATCACTAATAGAAGCAGCCAAGCATTGAAATTCTGCAATCTAAATTCCAATCTTGAATGTTATGTTTCTTGACAAAAGGACCGTTAGAATCGACCTCTTATTGCCATCAAACATCTTCAATTGCATGTCCTTTATCTGCATTGAGTAGCCCTTTTCTAGCAACTGTCCCAAACTCAGCAAATTATTCTTCGTATTGGGAACATATAGCACATCATTGATAAATGAGTGTTGTCCATCCTTCCTCTGAATCATCACCTTTCCAATGTCTTCTTCAATTATAGAACTGTTATCTGCAAACTTGATCTTGCTATTCACCTTATCATCAGTGTTTACAAACCACTCTCTATGTCCAGTCATGTGATTGGAATAGCATGTGTCAAGATACCACAGATTAACACTATCTTCTTTTGAGTTTGTAGTTGTCATTAGTAACACTTTATCAGAGTCAGAATCCTCATCTTGTGCCAATTGAGCCTCATCTACATTTTTTGGAACCCTTTTATTTCTGCGTTCATCTGCAAAATGTCCCCATTTCTGATAGTTATAACACTGAATCTCTTTCTTGTTGAATTTCTTCTTGCCCACTTTGTGATTCCCTCCACTTTTCTTGTTAGTTTCTTTATTTTGGTTATGATTTCCAGAACTGCTGGAGCCCTGACCTGACCCCTTCCACTTTCCCTTTCCCTTTTTATTCTTGCCACCATCATAGTTGTTCCCTTTAGTTGTTTGGGCTTGCATAGCTTGCTCAATTGATCTTTGTGAGTTTCTTTCATTGAGCCTCCTCTCTTGAGCTTCAATGATTCCATGTAGTTCTTCAATCTTCATTTCTTCAAGATCCTGGCCTTGCTTAATTGCCACCACTATATGATCGAATCTTGGTGTGAAGGTTCTGAATACCTTGTCAATGATCCCCAAGTTTGATTGTTTGTCACCATAAGCATTCATTTGATTTGTAATTACCAAGATTCGGGAAAAGAACTCACTAATGCTTTCTTGATCACTCATTTGTAGAAGTTCATACTGACTTCTCAAGGTTTGCAACTTCACCTTCTTGAGTTTGTTATCCCCTGCATAGGATTTCTCTAAAGTATCCCATGTCTTCTTTGTAGTATCAGCAATTATGTGCATCTACGCACTGATGAATAATAACAATGTCTTTGTATCTCTTTTCATCAAATCACAGCGAGCCACCTTCTGTGCATCAGTTGGGTTCTTTTCAGGTTCTTGAACCCCTTCTTGCACCACTTATGTAACATCTTGAAATCGAAAGATTACCTTCATCTGAGTACACCAATCATCATAGTTCTTGCCTATGAAAATTTCCATTCAAGGAAAGTCATCTCAATTTTGATATCGAGAGATCTTGAACCTCAGATCTGATACCAGTTTGTTGGAACAATAAAGTTCTCACACGCACTCACTCTATATACTCATTGTCACTCTATGTTAGAGAATAAGAAAAGATGATGAAGGAATTGATTGAGAGAAAATAAAAGGGACTTAGAATTAAAAAAAAAAACTTCTTATACTTTTCATTGATGATCACTATTATTTTTATACATATTGCACAGGTAGTTATAACACACTTCATAACTGTGAAACTAACTTCAAAATGAATCACTAACTAACTGAATTACAACATACATCAACAATTTAAACATGATTTTCTTGTGATAGTTTCCTTTCCTTGTTTCTAGCTTGTTTTATTGTTCTATGTTCAACTTCAATATAATGCTATTTACTTTATAGTTTATATGTGGCACTGTCACTGAACCTTGCATGGTGGCCATATTTAACAACACTTCTTTCTTATATGGAAAGTCTTATCTTTAAAATCATTATATTTACTGGAAGTTCTTTTTCATTCTTAAGGGAGGATTTTCGTAAAGAATTTCAAGAGCAGAATCCAGATGTAATGTCAATGCGTGATGTATGTGTAGAATCCATTCTATTACTATTTCTTCTAATTTATTTTATATTTTTAATTGCTCAAGAAGCAAGATTGTTGCACAATTGATCATTTACAAATTTTAAATTTCTTAAAAGCCAATACAAACTTAAGCATTAATTTTTAAAACTTTTATGTTATTTAAAGAGTTAGTGATAAGATTTTATACTTCTCCTTTTTTGTGAAACTAGCAGCCCTATTATTATCATTTGCAAAGTAATATAATTCTTTTTTGTGTTATTCCGCCCTTTGTTCATTCAGATTGGCAAGGCATATGCATCGAAGTGGAAACCAATAATTTATGAGGTTAGTTTGCTTTTGTAGCCTCTCGCCTCTCCTTTTTTATCATTGATTTGAATTGCATTATTATCTTATTATGATTGTGATGTCTGATGGCTGAAAACTGAGTAAATTAAGCATGTGATGAAGAACATTTTTGTTATATTTGAAACAGTTGGAATTAATTGTAATTACTTTTGCGTTTCTAGGCTGATGTACTAATAATAGAAACTGATATATTTACTGATAATAATAGAGACTAGCTCCTTCCAAAGAACAGAAAATGTGGATAATAAAAGATAAATCTAGAATCCTGTATGTAGATGCATTTAACCTCTGATCCACACCCATTTCCTTTTCCTCGCAATTCATGCCCCCCCATGCACACTACCCATATTTCCTCTTATAATCTCATTTGTTTCCAGTTGAATTCCCTCCCAGTATTCCTTGCCAGTTATGCAGTAGGCTTGACAACATGAATATCTCCTAGTCTATGCTCCTCTTAGCAAATAGAATAAATCATTTCAGCCAAGGTCTATGTTAACAGCACTTGTATTTGACAGGAGAAGGTTAAATGCTATGATATTGCATCAGAAAAACGTATAGAATTTGATAGAGCAATGGCAGAATTTAACAAGAAAATGGTAAGAAATCACTCATTTTCCTTGCTAATGAGTTGACTCTTATTTGCCCAGTTATGGAATATAAAATTTATTTTCTGCTGCTTGGCAGGAAAGTGGGAAGTTTGACGAAATTGATGAGGAATAGCTAGAGTAACGGCAGAGTTTGATGAGTAAAGCCACCTTACTTTTCTGCCTTCATTTTTTCTAGGTTGCATGTTGCAAGTGTTTGCATTGTTTGAGAATACTCTTTATTTCTTTTGATGGAGTTTTGCATCCATTTAGAGATTGGAATTTAACATTTAATTGTTCAAAAGTGGAGGAGAAAAGGGTAAATAGATGATAAAAGTTGGGTGGAATTCTGTTTTTGATATTTATGTGATGGCTTCTGACTTTAGACCAGAAACTAAATACAATGATGACATTTTGAAGTTTTAATGGGTCTATAGGTTTACTCCTCGGGCTTCAGGTGTTGTTTTTTTTGGGAAGGAGGGGGTGTCTGATCGACTGTTACAGATAAATATGTTGTTCTGAAATAGTTTACACAACTAATTGCTATGTTACAATGGATTTTGCAGCAAACTAGTGCTGAGACTTAAATCAAACGATGGAATCAAGAGATCAGTGCAGCAGACTAATTCAAGAAAGAAACTCAAAGCAAAGCAAAAGTTTGATGCTATGAAACAAAAGAAACCTCTTTCGGGTTTCTTCTACTTCTTGTACAGCTACTTTTGGTCCCCCTTTTCTTTATTTATTCTGATTACATGTGATCTTTTATGAGGTGTTAGCTATTTTGTGTTTCTCATGTGTAGAATTGTTTGTGGAAAATGTTAATTTTATCAGAATTTAGCTAGTTTCCTGTATGTTTTATAGATATCTACCATATCCATAGCTAGCTTGGTATATTTTGAGTTTCTGAAATATTAAGCTCACTTGAAAGGTAGCAAAACACCATACATGATTTTTTGTAAAAGTTACCCTGTAATGTCATCTCTAAAGTAGATGGGATTCATTATTAGAATGAACAAACTTGACTGATGTTATATGCTTACTTTCTTTTGTCATCTGGCTGATCCTTGTAATAATTTACCTTTGTAAGTAATGTCATCTCTAAAGTAGATGAGATTCATTCTATTTCATACATTTTTATGCTTTTCAATGTATGCAGGATTCGATAGTAGAATATTTTTAGCTTTAGAGCAATAATGTTGAGGAGGTCATTATTTGATGTTAGCATATATACAAGTCAATTTTGAATGCATCACCGCGTCATGTTCAAGAGTAAAAAAGACCATTCATTTTTAAACATGATTTTCTTGTGATAGTTTCCTTTCCTTGCTTAGAGCTTGTTTTATTGTTCTATGTTCAACTTTAATATACTGCTATTTACTTTATGTGTAGCACTGCCACTGAACCTTGCATCGTGACTATATTTAACAACCAACTGCTTCTTTCTTATATGGAAAGTCTTGTCTTCAAATTCATTATGTTTACTTGAAGTTCTTTTTCATTCTTAAGGGAGGATTTTCGTAAAGAATTTCAAGTGCGGAATCCAGATGTAAAGTCAAAGCGTGATGTATGTGTAGAATCCATTCTATTAGTAATTCTTGTATTATATTTACAATTGCTCAAGAAGCAAGATTGTTAGATTGTTGCACAATTGATCATTTACAAATTCTAAATTTCTTAAAAGCCAATACAACATAAAAGTTAAGCATCAATGTTAAAAATTTGCATGTTGTTTTAAGATTTAGTGAGAAGTTTTTATACTTCTCTTTTTTTGTGAAACTAGCAGCTCTATTATTATCATTTACAAAGTAATATAATTCTTTTTTGTGTTATTCCGCCCTTTGTTCATTCAGATTGGCAAGGCATCTGCAAAAAAGTGGAAAACAATGACTTATGAGATTAGTTTTCTTTTGTAGCCTCTCCTTTTTTTATGGACTTGAATTGCGTTATTAACTTATTATGATTGTGACGTTTGATGGCTGAAAATGGAGTAAATTAAGCATGTGAGGATGAAGAACATTTTTGTAATATTTGAAGCAGTTGGAATTAATTGTAACTACTACAGTACTACTGCATTTCTAAGCTGATATGCTAATAATAGGAACTGAAATACTTACTGATAAAAACAGAGACTACAACAACTACCTTTTGTGGTCTGTTTCTCCTAAAGTTTTTATTAGTGCCCATGCTCATTTGCTGATCTTCATTCAAAATCAATATAGAACTAATCTTTGAAGTTTGTTTCTTGTTTGATTACTTGGCAAAATGAAGCATCAAGTTTGCATATAGTTTATTCGTTTAGGTCTGAGCAAAAACAAAATCATTTTGGCTGAGTTCTATATTAACACCACTTGTATCTGACAGGAGAAGGCTCAATACTTTGATATAGCAACAAAAAAACATGATGAATTTGATAGTGCAATGGCTGAATTTAACAAGAAAATGATAAGCAATCTATCATTTTTGCTGGCTAGTGAGCTGACTCTTGTTGATGAAACTGATGAGGAATCTGAGTTTGATGAGTAAAGACACTATTTTTTCTTATTAGGTTGGATCTGTATTAATTGAAACTACTTGGACCAACAGTTTTACTTTCAGTTCTTGTCTGTCCTTGTTGACAGTTATCCTTTCTGTGTGTCATTCGTAAAGTATGCTATTTAGATATTTAAGATGGCAATTTGGGCGTATATGTTTAGATGTTGAATGCTCTGAGTAAAACGCTTAGTAGAAACTAGAAAGAATACATAACTCGTGCACTTCATTAATTTATTTATATGTAACAATATATTTCCTTGTGTCAACCTAGTACTTATTTGAGATACCTCCAAAATATTATACAATTAATAGAATTTGGAGTCGAGTGCTTCAGAGCTGTATTGAATTTGTTGACTTAAAAAAATATCAATCTTAATACTATATATAATTAAAATTATAATGTTAAATTATAGAATTAAAGAAGTATATAACTATAATTAAAATAATTTTATAATATGTATTTTAAAATAAAATATAAATATAAATCATATTATGCAAAGCATTATTCAATAATAATAAGTTTTATTATTGATATTTATTTGTTTAAAAATATTTTTGTCAACACGGCTACTTTCATTAGGCCCATACTATTCACAATTTCACACCTAGCGACCCCAGTTACGAAGGATAAACTATTGAAATCCAATGGTCTCCTTAATTTTAACTTTCATAATTCATTAATATGCATAAACAAATATAAGAATAAAAATTAGCATTACTTTTTTTTTTGAAAGAGAAAGATTATCATTACTTAAGTACATTAAAATATAAAAGAAATATTAAACTATTTAACCATATATTAATTTAAGGTATACATTTGTGATAGCATGAGCTTGTGAGTACCTTGGTAATATTACAAGAGAGAAGGGGAAAAAAGTACGGACACCATCACACAACCTCACAAACACCCAGAAAATGAAATTCCCCAAGTTAGCCAATGAGGAAACGCAAAGGAAAAATGATAAAATGGGAGGATCAAACAACAAAGTATACGTCTTTATTTTTTAAATTTCTCCTACTGGTGGGTAGTCTACTGCCTAGGAAGAAGAAGCATTGAGGTTCTTCAAGAGCAAATGAAGATGGGTCATACTCTTGAGAATAATTCCTCAAAATACATAGACTCATTTGAGAAATTAATATCACTTAACATATATTTTTCTATACATATAAGGCTTGAGATTAACATATGATAACATACTTAAAAAGCATAATTATCTACTAATCATATCTTCATATCATACGATGTTGATGGCACACCAAAGGACATTGCTTCAAAAGAAAGTTTTCCCAAATTTATCATAAAACAATAAAAGAAAAATTACATTACATTAACATTTCTTGAGGTTTTATAAAATTATATAAACATTTACTCTCTTTTTTAATCATGACAGTAACTTCTCTTATAGGAGTGTTAGTGTAATATATAAAAGAATATTTCATATATTTTCATATGACTCTTCACTATTACTATGTTTTAAAACTAGAGATACAACTTGTGCTTATGATTACCATCATCATATCATATGACTTATCAATATTTCAATGACTTTCACAGTATTATAACCTTCATTGATGGTATAAATGATTTTAAAAACAATTTTTTATTCAAGGATCAAACTACAAACTTTTGTCACATAAATATCTACTTGCGTCTATAAAAACTTAAAATGTACTTAAGCAAAAACAATTAAACACAAAATATTAATATATTAGTCTCTAAATTATTTGAAAATTTTTAATTAAGTCCTTGTATATTTTTTTAAGTTTTTAATTAGATCCCTAAATTCTTAAACTTTTTTAATTGAGTTCTTAAACACATTTTCGTTAGAGTCTCCTTAATCCTTAAACTCATTGAAAATTTTCAAATAATTTATAAATTTGGTCACTAGTTTAACTATTAAAGATTATTACTTATTTATTTTACAAAACCCTAATAACAATATGGTAGAAACTAATTAAAAATAATTTATAAATTAAAGGACTTAATTACAAACTTTAAATTAAGAAATTTAGGGTAACTCACCTTTGATTTTAGTTTTATTTTCTAAAAACGTATTTATAAATGCGAAATTACTTCTCACGCCATCGTTTGGGTGAAATTGCAAGACCCTGTCCCTGTGTAGTGTGTAGTCACCAAACAAACATGGCGAAAAAGGCAAAAGGGTCTCACTCTGCTTCTTCTGCCTCTGCATCTTCTTCGTCCGAGTACCCGTTTCTCTTCACTTTCTCTTTCTTTCTCAATCTCCATTCCTTACTCTGTTCTGTTTCATTTTCTCTGTGCTCCCCTATGGAACCCAGAAAAGGAATGGTCAAATAACAGAATAAAGTTTTGATTTTTTGTATATTTTTCAAAAATTTTGCTATGACCATCTGATTTCTCTCATTTGGGTCAATGTGTTTTTCATAAGTTTAGTTACTTGAATTTTTATTGTCACTATACTTTGGATGAATTTTGCTCCCTTTGCTATTCAAAGTGTAGTTATTAAGGGGGTAAATTCCTTTGAAGAAAGAGACAATTGTTATTCTGTCGTCGTTTTTTCTGTTTTGCATTTTTTAAGTGTTTGTATTGTTTCAAATGCTGGGAAACTGAAGTTGGTCGTTTGAGAATACTCTTTATTTCTTTTGATCGAGTTTTGCATCCCCTGAGAGATTGGAATTCAACATTTAATTGTTCAAGAGTTGAGGAAAGAAAGGGTAAATAGATGATAAAAGTTGGGTGGGATTCTGCTTTGATATTTATGTTATGGATTCAGACTTTATACCAGAAACTGAATACAATGATGGCATTTTGAAGTTTTAATGGGTTTATAGGTTTACTCTTCTGGCTTCAGGTGTTTTATTTTTGAGAAGGGCCTGCTGGATTGATAATTACAGATAAATATGTTATTCTGAAATAGTTTCCGTAACTAAATGCTATGTTACAACGGATTTTTCAGCAAACTAGTGCTGAGGATTAAATCAAATGAGGGGACCAAGAGATCAGTGCGGCAAACTAATTCAAGAAAGAAACTTAAAGCAAAGCAAAAGAAGAACAAACAAAAGTTTGATGCTATGAAACCCAGGAAACCTCCTACAGCTTTCTTCTACTTCTTGTACAGCTACTTTTGTTCTCCCTTTTTCTTTATTTATGCTAGTTACATGTAATCTTTTATGAGGTGTTAGCTATTCTTTGTTTCTCATGTGTTAGAATTGTTTGTGGAAAATGTAAACTTTATCAGAATTTAGCTAGTTTCATGTATGTTTTTTCTAGATATCTGCTATACCCATAGCTAGATTTGTATATCTTGAGTTTCTGAAATATTAAGCTCTCTTGAAACTGAATATTAGTAGTTTATCGTTAGAATGAACAAACTATGATTGATGTTATATGTTTACTTTCTTTTGCCATCTGGCTGATCCTTGGAATTTTAATTTACCTTTGGAGGCAATGTCATCTCTAAAGTAGATGAGACTCATTCTATTTAATGTATTTTCACTTTTCAATGTATGCAGGATTTGATAGTAGAATATATTTAGCTCTAGACGAATAATATTGAGGTCATTATTTGATGTTAGCACATATAAAACCTCAAGTCAGTTTTGAATGCATAACCGCATCATGTTCAAGAGTAAAAAAGACCATTTATCTTTAAACATGATTGTTGTGACATTTAAACATGGTTTTCTTGTGATAGTTTCCTTTCCTTGTTTCTATCTTGTTTTATTGTTCTATGTTCAACTTCAATATACTGCTATTTACTTTATAGTTTATATGTAGCACTGCCGCTGAACCTTGCGTAGTGGCCATATTTAACAACCAACTGCTTCTTTCTTATATGGAAAGTCTTATCTTCAAAATTGTTATGTTTACCGGAAGTTCTTTTTCATTCTTAAGGGAGGATTTTCGTAAAGAATTTCAAGAGCAGAATCCAGATGTAAAGTCAATGCGTGATGTATGTGTGGAATCCATTCTATTAGTATTTCTTCTAATTTATTTTATATTTTTAATTGCTCAAGAAGCAAGATTGTTGCACAATTGATCATTTACAAATTTTAAATTTCTCGAAAGCCCATACAACATAAAAGTTAAGCATCAATCTTTAAAATTTGACTGTTGTTTTAAGAATTAGTGAGAAGTCTTTATACTTCTCTTTTTTTGTGAAACTAGCCAGCTCTATCATTATCATTTGCAAATTAATATAATTCTTTTTTGTTTTATTCTACCCTTTGTTCATTCAGATTGGCAAGGCATGTGGAGAGAAGTGGAAAACAATGACTTATGAGGTTAGTTTTCTTTCGTAGCCTCTCCTTTTTTTATTGACTTGAATTTCGTTATTAACTTATTATGATTGTGGTGTTTGATGGCTGAAAACAGAGAGAATTAAGCATGTGAGGAAGTAGAACATTTTCTTCCTTTTAGCATATAGCTATAGCGCAGAAGTATTAGAACTGTTTCCTCTGATTAAAATTCTGGGGTGAACTCAGATTTAATGCAGAATTAGATTAAGATATTGGGTACATGAAATTTAGCTCTGTTCTTCAGTTTTAGAAATGGTATACTGAGAATTTATCACCAAAAAAAATATATGTAATTCTTTAGTTTCTTGCATTGTTAAATGGTCGTGCCACAGCAGAATGGCACTGCATATTTTATGGTAGATAAAATCGATGAAACTTTGGTCTTTAACCAATCTGAATGACATCATGTAATCCATTTAGCTGACCTCATCTGGTGGGATAAAGCTTTGTTTTTGTTGTTGTTGGAAGGTTGAGATAGTGTGAGGTTTTATAGAACCTAGGGCTCCCCAACTACAACTACTTTTTTTGGTGTGTTTCTCCTAAAGTTTTTCTCAGTCCCCATGCTCATTTGCTGATCTTCATTCTAAATCAATATAGAACTAGTCTTTGAAGTTTGTTTCCTGTTTGGTGACTTGGCAAAAAGGAGAATTTAGTTTGCATATAGTTTATTCGTTTAGGTCTGAGCAAAAACAAAAAATCATTTTGGCCGAGTTCTATATTAATGACACTTGTATCTAACAGGAGAAGGTACAATACTATGATATAGCAACAAAAAAACGTGAAGAATTTGATAGCGCAATGGCAGAATTTAACAAGAAAATGGTATGCAATCTGTCATTTTCCTGGCTAATGAGCTGACTCTTATTTTCCCAGTTATGGAATATACAATTTATTTTCTGCTTCTTGGCAGGAAAATGGCGAGTTTGACGAAACTGATGATGAATCAGAGTTTGATGAGTAAAGCCACCCTTATTTTTCTTACTAGGTTGGATCTGTATTAACTGAAACTACTTGGACTAACAGTTGTACATTCAGTTATCATCAGCTTTTTTCTGTCCTTGCTGATACTTATAATTTCTGTGTGTCATATGTTAAATATATTTGTTGTATTTAGATGTTTAATATGGCAATTTGGGTTCTGTCAAAAAAAAAAGAGGCAATTTGGGCATATATATTGAGATATTGAATGCTTAGTAAAACGCTAAGTAGAAAGAGAACATAACTCTAGCACTTCATTGATTCATTTATATGTAACAAGATTTCCTTGTGTCAACCTCGTACCTAGAGATACCTCCAAATTGATTCGGTGTATTTTATTATGCAATAGCTCTGCTGTGTTTCAATGTCGGAGACGAGTGATGTTTAAATTATAGAATTAAAGATGTATTTTATAATATATGTTGTATTATTAATATATATATTTGTTTAAAAAATTATATTTTTAGAAAATATATGATATTGAATTGGATTAAAATGACTCGAAGTATAATTTAAACTTGTTCTTGAAATACATCAAATAAAATTTCTTAAACTCAAATCCATAAAATATAACTTAAGCTTGGGTCGGATTGGCATAATTGCATAAACACTTAATGTATACAGTTTCAATTATAATAATCCTTTCACGCCTTTTTTTTTTCTCTTCGCACAACCTGCGCCAGCCTTATATATATATATAATTGCCCTTTTACAGAAATTAGGTTCTATAATGTAAACAAAAATACCAGCCATGACAGCACATAATGCTTTGTTTAACTCTCCTCTTCAATAGAATGTTTTGTACAATGAAAAATGGCGTTACTATACATTGTCGTATACATCAATTTCTTATACCCAGACATACACATAAATATAAGAAATTGATGTATACTATTTGTGTCATATTATTGTTAATAGTAAATCCATAAATAATAATCACTGCACTGACACATCAATTCTTGTAATACAAAAACTACGGATAATAACAAGCCTAATAACTAGCATTTTTATCTGTTAAAATATTAATTCCTTTGTAGCAAGCAAAACCTTCTAGCACACGAATTTGGCGAAACAATACATAATTTCCCTAAGCATCCGTTTGTTTGCATTTGCATTGAAAGAGAGCGGAAAAAAAGTGAAATGAACTATAAATGATGTAAGATCCAGAGTTTTACACTCTACTTCAATTCAAAACTTTTATTTCAATTCACTTTTATTCCATTTCTTTTCACTCACTGTACCAAACGTACCCTAAACTGACCAACTCCACCCATTCATGAAGCAAAATTCCAATAGGTCACTATTTCTTTTAATTCTTTGACATAGCGGGATCAACATCCACACAGGAACACAAATATTTGGATCAGAGAACAAGTCCAAAATATAAAGGACAAAGAAATATGGAACCTAAAGTTCTTACTATTAAGAAAGGATTCAAATTTTCTTTGCATGTTTTATTCACTACCTACACCTCCTTCATCTGTTTCTTGCAACATAAACTACTGCCTTTGAGTTTCTACTGCATGTGTAGTGGATATCCGAAATGGTGCCTGCAATGAATTAGCAATGCTTCTGACCTCAGCAATCATAGCAACCACATCATTAAGTCTATTAACTGCAGAGCCTACACCCTGTAATTTGGAAACAATGATCAATAACTTGCCACCAGAAAGGTAGAATATTACATAGGTATAGTAAGGTTTATCAGTTTATGAATGCTATAAGAAATTATATTAAGAAGAAATTCAATAACAATCCATACCACGCCAGCAGCCCCAGCAGTTATAGCCATAGGTGCTGTGACAGCGCTTAACCCTGATGAGCACATGACGGGGATCTTAACAGCATGTGATATAGAATATGCTGCTGCTAAAGTTGGTGTTGCCTACAATCACCAGTAATTAGAAATTTGGTAATTTAACGAAGGATTCGTCATAATCAACTATCATTTACCAATGCAACAATCCGTATGAATGTAAAGAAACATTAATTATTAATTGCTTTAAGGGCTGAAAATGTAGTTTCGGTATGAAGTTTGGGGGGACAAAAGCATTAACAAGCTATTTAGAATGCCAAAGTTGTAAATACAGTCAAGCACATCGTACAGAAACGGCCAATAGCATATCAAGATTTGGAGTTGTCACATACAAGAGCGAATGCAGCACATCTCTAATATGTTGATTTACGTTGTGTAATGTCATTGATGCTGTTTTAGCCATTTTTTTGGCACTAACATTCTTCAGCTGAGATTTACATTTTCAAATCTCCAGCAATGAAGATGTAGGCAATAGGAAAAAATTCATAAGTGAATCAAACATATTTTTCTAGTTACCTTCTCAATCAAACCCATAACACCAGATTGTGTAGGATTAGAACATTTTCCTCCCTCAGTTTGAATAATATCTACACCTACTTGCTCCAGTGACTCTGCAAGCTTGACCTGTTATGGATGTAAATTTATTTACATGCACAAATAAACATTGATAGTATCAACATAATTGTGCACTCTGAAATAGTCAAAATGCTGCTTGTAACCTGATCAGGGAGGCTTAGTGTGTGTGGAACAGTAACAGACAAGACTACAGATGGAAGTATCCTCCTTGTCTCCTTTGTTAGACCTAGAATCTGCAAAAAAGGATAGATCATTAAAATAAAAAATAAAGTGCAAGCTTCTATTTGTGTGTTATAGAATGGTAATTAACATTACTTTAGAGTTAGCAAGAGAAATTCAGATGGAACTATTTCTGAGAGACCAGAAAAAGGCCAAACATTGTGACTACACATTCAAAATATTTTATTAACTTGCATACAAAAAAGGAAAAGAATAAGTTGACTAGATACAATATCTTTATAAATGCCTTGCTCTACTAGTTAAGTTGTCCGCTAAATATCTCCAAATACTCTATCTCTATTCTTTACTGATCAATAAATATAATAGTATATCTTTATTATATAGATAACAAAATCTTTTTTTAAAATATATATATTGTGATCTGTATTAGCATCTGACCCTCACAACCCCTTCATTGCTTCTCTACCTTTTCCCTGAAGCACTGACACTAATACACCTACATGTACATGCATATATAGATTATATATAATCTTGTTCCTTAAGTCTTAGTAGCTATCATAATCACTTTGTTTCTTATGAAGCAATCAAACAGGATATTTGTGCTCTGGGTGAAAAGTTTGACTTTTTGTCTAGTTGGAGTTCAAATCAAATTTTCGCTCAAATATGTGGGGTTGACAAACATCACAAATTTGAGATTAATAATGAAATGCACTCTTTACCTTCTCTGGAGTGAAAAATATTCCCTTCTCGTAGAATGAATCATAGTTTCCAATCTCAACCTGTCGATGCCATTAATCATGTTAAGTAAAATCTCACATGGTCCATTTTAATATCTAAATATCTAACTTTTTGGAGTATGAGATAGGCAAGAAGGTCAAACCATTAGTGCTCCTGCTTCAACTGCAGCTGGAAATGTTGCAGGATCTACAGAAGAAACACAAACCTGAAAGAAGGAAGGATCAATCATAAATGGTTGAAGGAGGAAAGGATTAAAAGATTCAAAGCATCAAATTAATCTCCTGAGTATACATTGTTCCATAAGCAAAAAGGAGTTAAGATGCATTGTTCCATAAGCAAATAACGTGGGTAGTTTAGAACATTCTTAATTTGGTCCCTACACATGCAGTGCATTCTTAATTGATATAGGAACCAAATGAAGAAAGCGCTACACATATAGGACCCATATTAAGAATAAGCTAAACATATAGAAACTAAATTAAGAATGTACTATATGTATATGGATCAAATTAAGAATGCACCTCAAGTGAAAATTCAACTTTGGGTTTTTGTTACTTGCTTCAATTGCTTTGATAAATGTCAGAGGTTAGAACAAAGAGACCTACAATCTACAGGAATTTCCAAAAGAACTACCCAAAATTATGATCATAAAGTCTAGCTAACATCGATTCTTCAACAATTAAGGATACATACAAAGTATAGTAATACACATGTTCAAAAGCAACTTTGTAATCCAATGATTATAATAAACTTTATGCTAAGGTAATTTCCAAATACCCTTTGCCCATGTCCACAAACCATATATAATCAGAGTGGCTAAGACATCTATAAGAAAAGTATGAATTTACCGGACAAGAAGTTAAGCCAATGGCCAGCTTTACCAACTCAGGGTCACATGCTATATCCACGTGAGTTGCTCCACCCTGTTAGCATGAAGGATTACAAAACATACTTGACATTAGTATGTTAGTTTATATTGAAATGTGAAATATTTTACAGAGGAAATCATGAGAAGTTACTATCTACAATATGGTCACTGGATTTTTTTTTGAAGAGTTATGCAGAGGCAAGTGTTGTCCACCTGTCCTAACTCCAAACACAAGATCATTCTAAAATTCAAGTGTCAGCACCGACGAGAATAATTCATATGAATAGATTTTGGGTTATCCTATCCATATGTTAGCTATCAGATACAAAACCAATGTTTGTAAGTATGATCTACAAAGCTAAAGAAACAGAAAAAAGTAACAAGAGAGAAGTGAAAAAACCTTGTCAGCAGCAGTGACAACCGAGGCAACATTGTCTTTATTGAAATTCTGCAGGCCTGAGATAATCTTCAAAAGAAGCCAAATGTTTGTTAGTATGCATAAAACAAACATTCCGAAAATTTGCACACAAAAGACTTAATAATGAATGAATTCAACAAAAGAAAAAGAAAAGAAAAAAAGCAATATTCTTTACACCCTCATCAAAATACACACCCCATATTTGAGCAAACTTCCTAGTTCTCATGACTTGTAGAACATGCAATAAAATTGTATATATTTCAATGCAACTCCATGATTAGTGCTAATCTCTCTTCTTTTTTTCAAAATTTTAATTTTTTATGTGATCCCTGAAAACTTTATCATCATCATACGTGCATGCTGAATTGCTGCGCACAAAGATTAGCCTTAACGAACATCAAACAAACCAGCCCAAAGACACCATACACATGGAGAGAAAAAAAGAACTACACCTGGGTGAAGAAAAGCAACAAAACGACAAAATGGAAGAGAAAGTAGTAAATGGATTTTTACTTTAGTTACACTTACCTTGAGAGCTCTTCGCTCGCTGAAATGCTTCAAGACATCTTCTCTGGTGGATGAGAGAATGGCTCTGGTAGTAAAGCATGTTCTTCTTTTCAAGGGTAGAGAACATGGCCTAAAAGTTGCATCAGCACCCAGCAGAGGGTTGAGGTTTGGCTTTAGAGTGGTGTGATGAGAAGAATAAGAAGAAGAAAGTGGTGTGCATGTTAAGGAATGCATGTTTTTGTCTATTGTCTGATGCCGAAGATGTTATCTATGGAAAGCAAGGTTGGAGTGATGAGCAGAACACAACAGATAAGATTGCTGGTTTTGTTTGTAGCTTTAAACTGTCATGTTGGTCAGATATTTTGCATTTTGAGGGTCACTTCTAGCACTGCTGAGGTAATTAAAATTGTGGTGCTGTGTGCAAAAATAATGGCCACTCTCATTGGCACTCCACGAGGCAGCTTAATTGCCTAACTTGGAAAAATGGTACTGTATTCATAATTTCATATTACTATTCCAAGGTAAGAACAGACAAATAAAAGGTGTGATAATGGTATGATCCAGTAATAAGAAAAATAAACTAATAACTTACTCGTTCTTTAAGAGCCAATCCTTTAAACTTGTTTTATATCATACTCAATTTTTATTTTCTCATCAATTAATTATTTCTAAACTAAAAATTAATCTTAATTAAATAAGAAAGAGGTTATATATTAATATGTATTTAGAGGAGAGAAACATTAAAAATAATGATATTTTTTAAAAAATATATAAATTTAAAATAAATTTATTATTATGAACTAAATTAACTACTTGCTAAATTAAATAATTGAGTCTTATCTTTTCCATCCCAAAATAACTGGTGTCTTATGTTTTATATAAACCAAGAAAAATAATAAATAAATGAAAGAGAATAATGATTTACAAAATTAATCTTATATTATCATTTATTCATTTGTAGATTTTGTTGTCCACTATTAATATAATAAGCGATATTAGTGGGAAAAATATAATAAATATTATATTGAAAAACTAAAATGATAAAAGATATTAGTGGGAAAAAATATAACAAATAGTACAATAAAAAATTAAAATAATAATTATTTTGAAATAATATTTTTTTCTTACACAACAATAATGGGACAAAAGTACTATCTGCATTTCTATTTATATGATCCAAAATTTTAAACTTATTTATTCTTTTGTATAACATTCAATTCATATTGTCTCATCATTAATTATTTTTGGATTAAAAATACCCTTAATTAAATAAGAGAGAAGTTACATGCATCTAGAAGAGAGAGAAGAATAATGACAAATAGTAGTTTTGAAAGACAAATGCTAATTAGTACTCTTAAAGTATTGGTTAAAGAATTAAAAAAAATTATTGAAATGCATAAAACTGTCTTGTATTGCTTGTGACTTTTTTTTAGTTTTCCTATAATTTGTATAATAAATATTTTTTTTTAGTTTTATAACCAATCTCATTATGATATTGGTTAGAATTGAAAGATCATTTTTTTAAAAGTATATAAATTTAGAATAAATTTATTGTTGTAAATTAAATTTTAGTGGATTAATTAATTGAGTTTTATAATCTACAGCGTGATAAATTTTAATCGTTGTTATTATAAATTAATTATTTTAAATTTTAAAAACTAACGAACGCTAATCTTTACGAAAATGAAAGAAATGACCAAAATAATTTTTAAAAAAACATAAAATACTAAAACGACGCATTTAAAATTTAATGAAGCAAAATCAAAAGAGCACTAAAACAGACGAAAATGATATTTAGAAAGAAAAAAAAATTGGATTAGCATTCGTGAGTGGCCACGTATACACAAATATATTGTTGTCATGTTAGTGGGATGAAAATGCCTAAATATTGATGGAATAATAATTGATTTTTTCTTACCTACGTCTTTATTTTTTCTCCATCCATTAATTGTATATTAGTTTTGTATCTACCTAATTAAGAAAGCTCCAATGGCTTATCCTCATTATAGATAACAGGAAAGTTATAAAGACTCTAAGCTTAGCTTTTGGAAGATACACATTACTCTAAAATATGTAGGCTTGAGTGTCCAAATTCTTGTTGCTATACCTCCTCCGGTGTGGAACATGGGAGACCACTGTTGAAGGTTCCTCTCATTCCTCTGGAATTCACCATTGAATGATAAATTGATGATCACACTCTCCTAAGACCCTAATGATGAATTCTGGAATCCTATCATTGTAATTTATTTGCATTTGTTTTATGGTTGATGTATATAATGGGAGCTTATGTTTTTAGTTTATTTAAAAAAATTATTTTAATTCTTTATCTTTTAAAAAATTCATTTTAATTATTTATCTCTTAAATTTGGGTCATTATTATCCTTTGAAAGTGATAATTTTCAAATGTTAGGGTATAATTTTAAATTATATGTTAGCTATTCAAAAACATATCTCATTAGTTTCACCTATATAAAAATTATGAAAAACAATTAATCTCTGAACCAAAAAAAAAAATAAACATGATAATCACATGAAAAGTGAGTTTCACATACAACTGAAAGAATAATAAATTTAATATGATTTTTTTTTCAATTGCTCCATAGGACTCAATTTTCACACAATTGTTCCTATGTTTATAACCCTTTTTGTATGAAAGTATTTGGATTTCATAGTTTTTCATGTGGATAAAATGAGATAAATTTTACATCTTAAATTAATAAATAAATAATTCAAAAGTGAAACTTTAAAATAAAAAATGACGTCAAAAGGACAATAATGACCCAAACTTAAAAAATAAAGAACTAAAATAAATTTAATAAAATATAAAGGAATAAAAATATATTTTAACCTTTTTCTATATCTTTATTTATGTGGAGTTAACCTGAGTTATTTTTAACCTATACCTTCTTACAAATTTTGGAAGGTCTCTATACCAAGATTGAGTTGGGTTGAAATTTCTAACCTAATAACAAAACGGATTTAACTTAATTAAGAGTATTTTTTAAACGAGTTAAGGGTGGTTTTTATTAGGTTGAATAAATCCATTTTAACACAGTAAAATACTCCCTTCACACCCAAATATAAGAAAAATAAAATTAACTTGCAACTAATAAAAAAAATAGTTAATATCATTTAATTTTGTAGTATAAAAAAAGTTAATTTGTTTTTTTTAAATACCCTTAACATTGATTGCATACTACCAAAAAAGATTATTAAAAACAAAATTCTAATTAAATCAAGGGTATATTAAATATGAGAGAATTAATTAAAATTTATTTATAATTTAGTCTAACACATTAAATTTTTTTTGTTTATATTTCAATTCGAAATATATGATCATTCACTTATTTGAATTTATGCATAATACTCTAATTTATAAATTTATTTAATGTTATGTTTCGCATATAGAAAGTTTGAGAAATTGAAATTCATCTCACATTTTCTTTTTATCATGGCTAAATTCACCCCTAAGTTAATAAAAATAAATATCACGCATCAACACTTACTTAAATCCTAAACTTTTAAATATCCGATTAAACTTCTTTAAATTCATGCACTATCTTTTGTAAAAACACTAAAACAGAGTCAATTTCAACTTGGTGATCTGATGGCTGAGAATTCTTGACCTTAGAGCTTATTTGATTTCATGTTTAAAACTATATATCAAATTTGAGTCTAGAACTAGTCACACTTAATTATGACTTTGACTAACATATTATCATGTTAATATAATTAATGAAGCAAATTTGAGTCTAAACACACTTAAATGATGTTTCTTGGATGGTGTCAACAGTAACTAAATCCTTTTGGGTTGAAGGAATTGGCCAACGACACGACTTTGTCATTTCAACGGCGTTTCCATCTAGAATGATAGTATTACATAGATTTGCTTACTTCAAAGCGAGGAATTTATTTTCAAAAATTCAGGATTAGTTATTTTATTATAAAAAATGTTAGTATTAAGTAAAAATATTTTTATTTAAAGATAAAAATTATATTATTTATGATTTTTAAACTTTCCTAATAAATATTTTTTTTAGTTTCTTAACTAATATCTTAAGAATACTAATTAACAAAACTCTTATCATTAATACCAATTTTGCCCAGAACATAAGCCTTAGATCGATCTTAACACGACGAGTACGAGGAACATCAATGCAAAATCATGAATCTCAATATTTGTCTGATTTGATTAGCCATATTTGACTGATTTGATTATCCTACTCTGTCATTAAGTATATGTGTTTTTACCAATAATAAGATTTTACAACTTAATTAATCTGTGTCACATCAATTATAATATATATTATAGTTAAAATTAAAAACAATAATGACGAAGAAGACGTGTAGTTAAATTTTTCCTTTAATTAACACCAACTGTCAAACAAGCACTGTAGCTACAGGAAAGGAAGGTAATACTCGAACACGCCAAGGAGACGTTTAACTCATCACAATTGCACTCTAACACAAGAAACTAGACGCGGAGAAAACTTAGAAATGTAGAAATTATTAAACCTAGTTATTATTATACAGAACCAAGAGTATTCCAACTCAAACATTTAACTATAGGAAAATTATATTAGAAGCGTGTAAAGTAAACCCACATTATATCTTCACCAAGCAATTCAGTCAAAAAAAAAAAAATCTTCATCAAGCAGTGAAAACTGTAAAAAAAATAAAAAGAATTACTTGTCTCTTAAGTTTGGAATTTAGAAAGCACTGGATTACTTTGTCCGCAATATCATTATCAACATTAACCCACCAACAGCGATCAATTTTCTTACGTTACACCTCACATTTCTGTTCCATCCACGCAAGCGATCGAGTTCGAATCAATTTCAGTTGTTGAAAAGTTTTAGGCTTACGTACGTACGTTTCATATGGAAGAGTTATATTGAATAAAATTAATAAAAAGAACAAATTTAAATAACACAAAAAACAAAAATCTTAAAATTTGAAAAGAGTTGAGAAGAGTGCTTAATGGTTTTTAAGGATTATGCATGAATCTGACACAATCCTCTTCATTTCCGTTATAGACATTAAAAATACACACACAGCTGGAAAGTTGATTACAGGCTCAAGAAGGGAGGAAAAATGAATTACACGAAAGGGTTGCTTGTGTGCGAATTCAAAAGCGGCATCCACACATGAGGTAGAAAAAGCAAGCAGTGAGAACGAGGAAAATGGCTTCAAAGAGAGAGAGAATCTTGAAAGCGACGTGGTTGAAGAAGGAAACAGGGAAAGAAGAAAGGCTCTTCCACTTGAATATTGCAGCGCCCAGGTATTTCCACCTCTGCGACTCTCTCTTCAGCCTCTTGGAGAACCATGATGATCTCTTGTTCTTTTCAACCATGTCCCTAATGATATTCAAGTTGCGATTTTGCTTTGTGGGTTTTTCTTGGAGTAACGAGGAGAGAAATGGGTCGCGGTTATATTGGAACTTAGTGCTTTTCTTGGTGCCCACGGTGAGAAGAAAGAGTGGAATGGAATGCGTATTTATATGTGGAATTATGAAGTGAATGAGGACATGGTTTGGTCGTGTTTGGTGGTTTGAATTTAATTGAGGAGTGTGAAATTGTGGGAGTGGAATCAAAAATTCAGAACTGCTCCTCCGCGTTTGGATTATTGGGTCACGTACATCATGGTGGGGCCCGCGTTGAGTCCAGCGTGGGTTCTGGCTTGGGGGTGTCAAATGAAACGTAACGTAATAGTGCCAAGTGGGGACTGTGTGTATCTTTGCATCTTCTTAAAATAAAAGGAAAAAACTCTTTTGACGGCCAAAATTAATATTAAAAGATAGAGAAAAAAATATTAATAGATAAAATAATGTGATACAAAAATAAAGATGAAAAGAAATCAAGGATGTTGACCAGGTATTTAATATTTAGGAATGTCAAAAAAATCAGGATTCAAAATGAAAGTTAAATGATCTTTTTATATTTTTGCTGAGAGTGGTTTGGTTGTATTTAAATGGAGAGTAAGAGAAAGGAATTTTAAAAAACATTGTGTGAATTCTATGCCTTTTTTCCTCTACTTTAATTCAATTTTTTTTTTTAAAAGAATCATTTATTTCTCTTCCACAAAATCAAACTAACATTATACTTACTTCTTTTCTCATCAAATATGATTTTTAAACATCCTAAATATTATTCAACACTAGATGAGAAAGATAAAAGAGAAAAATATAACTATTATAAATAATTTGGTATGATAGAAAATGAAAAGTATAAATAGAGTGTTTTAAAAAATGTTTAATAGAGTGCTTTAAAAACTTATGAGCAATTATGAAAAGGAAGAGAGAATAAATATAACAATTTTCAATTTACTGAAATTAGACAGCGAACTAAAAAAATTATCTGTACATATGGATCATACATTATGCATATTAAAATATGTTTGGATGTTTATAGTTTGTTAAAAAAAATAATAACGAATCTGATGATATAATTTCAGTTCTGGTTTGTTTAGTTATGTTTAATTGATGTTATTATTTTAATAAAAATTTGGCTTAATTGTAAAAAGAGTTTTTTATTTTACTAAATTGGTTGTCTTATTTTTTTAATTTATTATCAGAGTTTTGTTTTCAAAATTCATGATCATTAACTTATTTTTGCATATCATATTCTGGATGCTCAAATTGGATTCGTGTTATTATTCTAAGAATTAGAGATTTTTGGTAATATAAAAGTTAGGAATTTTAGGTGGATGAAATTTAGGTTTTGTAATTATTTCTGAAATAATTATTAGTTATCTAATTATTAATGAGAATAAATTGGAAATCATGTAAATAATAAATTAATTTAATTAATAATGATATTTTTTAAATATATAAATATCTCTTAAATGGTTAATTACATGTAAACACGTT
This sequence comes from Glycine max, assembly GCF_000004515.6. NCBI lineage: Eukaryota > Viridiplantae > Streptophyta > Magnoliopsida > Fabales > Fabaceae > Glycine > Glycine max. Next base: position 32,285,894 of record NC_038241.2, read on the forward strand.
TAATTTTTCCTATGAGGACTTACCTAATAAATTTAAAGAAAAACTTCGATAATAAATTAAAAAATAATACAAGTAAAATGAAAAAATATATATATAAGAGTACATTTTTTGTCATTAAGCATGAAAATTTTATAAGTAAAAGTTGTTTTACTTACATAAGGTGATTATTACAGTGGACCACTTTAACATATGGTCCATATTGGAGCATGATTTTAACTCCTAGGATTAATCTTGCAACAGTGATTCTCCTACGCTAGATTTTTGTAAATCTCCATATTGGTGCGACGCTCCCAGAATCGGCGGATTTCAGAACTTCAGAGTTCAAATGCGAGGAATTCGGAAGGAGGCGAAGCTTGTTGAAGACGAAGCGAGAGTTCTCAGGTTTGTTGTTGGCTTATCGTAGTTGTTCTCGTCGCTGCTCTCTCGGTGGTTTCGTTGGTGAGAAGTAGCGGGGAAGTGTTTGAGTGGCTGGCGAAGCTTGTCAAAGATGAAGCGATAGTCAAAGTCTGTTTGAAGAGGTGACGACGATGCCGGTTGAAACTAGGGTTTTGGGATTTGGGGAAGAAGATGGCGACAACGAACAGTGACCGCAAAGATTGTTGGGGGAAAGTTGCGGATCCAGTGTAAACTGTCTCACAGTAATAAATAAATCCAACGATTCAAAATTATTGTTCATAATCAACCACTTATCAAAGTCATCCCTGTAAAATTAGCCTGAAATAAGAATATAATTTGGATGCATCAGAGTTTGAAGTTTACTCAAGGTGGAAATTTGTATATATGACTTTTGTTGGCTAGAAATTACTTGATATTATATTATTTTTTATTTTTTTTAGGTTCTTGAGATCAAATTATTAATTGATGCAATAGGATGGTTATCTTTTGATAACTTTCTTCCCTACATCAAAATTATATAAAAGGGAATTAAAACATATTTAAGAACATGAATATATGCTTGATGGTTTTTTAATATAAAATTATATATTTATAAATTTATGTAAAATAAAAAAACTTAACCACGTATAAATATTAGTAATAGATTAATCTATAACTATTAATAACAAAAATTAACTATTTTGATGTACATATTTCAGATAATTTTACTTTTAAATCACTTCTTAAATTTTAATTTTTTTTCTAATTTACATTAACTTTCCATTACTTTTATATTTAACTTCTATTTTTAATTATTTAAAAAATTTAGAGAGTTTCCCTAATTTAATATAACATAAACTAGTACTGTATCATTAGCAACATTTTGGGTTACTTATCCTCCATGCGTAGTTATTGTTCATTGACATTGTTTTCTTGAAAAACTTGTAGTAATAGATACCGGTGTAATAAATACAATAATTAGTTTGATAGTTAGAAACCAATCAATTCATTTTAAAGTTAGGTTAAAGTAAATAACTTTAAACGTGTATTTGATTCTAGCTATGTCCGCACGAGAATGGCAATAACCGGAGGCGCTTTAAGAAATGGTTTTTCACAGGAATCATCATAAATCGCAACAATAAAGTTAAGAAAGGCTTGCAGAATCTGTATCTTCTTGACAAGTGGTTAGTTCTTATACCAATAATGCATTGTAATTTGAAGATTAAAAAGCAAAAAGATGCATGCCAACCAAACAAAGGTGGATAATATGTTGAAATTAAGTGAATTGTGTTAAATTAATTACTACATTATTTAACACATCAGTACTCTGTAAAGACTATAAGTATGCTTAATAGTATAAGATTTCAGTTAGTGGAATGCATGGATTCATTTTATTAGGCAGCTAGCATTTCATATTTGGAATCTACCGAAAGATGAAGCGTATACAATATGTTTTTTTTTATTCTATACGTAATTATTGTTCATTGACATTGTTTTCTTGAAGAACTTGTAATAGAGACTAATGTAATTATTAATTAATACAATCATGAGTAGTAGTACTACGCATTGAGCTAATAACGGAAATAGAGAATAAAACTTTATTCTAGTTTTTAAAAATTATTTTCACATTTTAAAAGTAAAAAAATAAAAAGCATATGTTTTAGTAATTGTTTTTCATAAATTTATTTTCGAAATTAAAGTTTTCAAAGTAATTACTTTCATTTTTTTATTTTTTTATTTCTATGTATAATATTCTCATAATGAATAAGGTGATTTATTTATTCACATATAAGACATAATTCACATATATTCTTCTTTGATGTATAATTTTTTTAAAAGAAAAATAGTTTTTGAAACTTTCTTAATTTAACCAAAAAATTGTTTTGTTTTCAGAAACTATACTGAAAACAAATTTTAAAAATTGTATTGAAAACAAGTTTTGAAAATAAAAGTGAGAAACATTTCAAATAAGTTCTTAAAGTAATAAAAAAAAGGGAAAGAAAAGAAACATGATGAAACCAGTATACAAAAAAATGTCATACCTAATAGAAAAAAAAAAAAACAGTCTGTAAGTTTATCTCTATTGATATAGTCTTTATTTAACACAAACTAAATTGTTGATGATATATAGATTTTGCAAGTCTACACGAATTATGAATAATCTTCTAAGTTTTCCGTCAATGTTAGCGTCTGTGTCGATGTTAACTGTGAGATGTGATTCAAAGACTGAATCAATGAAAAAGAAAAAAGACCTAAAAAATTAGGAGATCTTGTTAAAAAAGAAAAAAGAAAAAGAAGAATAAAAGATAAGTTGAGTTGAGAAGGTTCTTCTAATGCCATGCCACCTTATCACGAAAGTCCACGCCAACCACTGCGCGTCAATACTCAATATATAGAAACGCGTACTATAATGTGTCCACAAATAGGGATACAAGTCCTTCAACCGCAAGGGATGCTGTGGATGTTTTTAGAGACCATATATATATCTTTATTTTTTAACTAATATATTTGAGTTTGATAAAATTAATTAATGTAATTGTATATTTAAAATTAATTTAAGATTATTAATTAAATTAAAATAATTTTATATTAATTTAATTCACGTATTCGATGGTAGGGTTAATTAATTAGTAACATTAGGAAGGTGGCAAGAAAAAATGGTTAAAGCTATCCCATTGACGGAAAACAATATAACTTAAAAAAAATCATTTTAAGCATTTGAAAAATCAAAGAGGCGGAGAGACTTTAGCAATTTTTTAGTTTCCAAAAAAGGCATTAGCTGTGAACTTAGCTTATAGCTACTAATATATAAAAAACGGTGCAAACTACAAGAAAGAGGCTCTTGATATATTAAGTAATAAATTATATATATATAACCTCTTAAAAGAATGTTTTTACTAATAAATGTAAAGAATTTAGTTGTACTGTTGTTATTTATAATAATTTTGTAACATAAGGAATTTATCACTTATTCGATTATGCCTAATTAAATATTTCATCTCTCACACACATCTATAGTGAACATAAACTCAATGATAAATGTTGTACTTATAAACAGAGGAACGTCAAAAGAAGAAGGGAAGTATCAATTCATTCAACACATACACAACTTAATTAGGCACCTACTAACTTAAGCAACATCGAAGTACCCCACGCCTCACTTGGAATGGGAGATCAGATCAAGAAGCATACATGGAATTAACCATTGATATATCATTGAGGAGCTCATAGAAGATAGAATTTGGTAAGAAAAAATGGTTAATTTGGTGGACTCTTTATCCATTATCTTGGTCTTGACTCCTTAGTGATGTGAGATCCTAACAAATTCATCAGACTTCAGGTTGAAATATATCTTCTTTATCTCGAACAAAATTACATGTCATAAAGAATATCTTTGATCTATATAGGTAGGTGTAGAGATATTATTGTTTTGTTTAAATTAGATTGTATAATTCAATTTTATATTTTCATTTTTAATTTGGTTAGAAGAATTTTCTTTAAAAAAAAGTTAATCTAGTTAGAAGATAGCAAATATGTTATGTGCACAACTCACATAGGTGGCAATAGGTTGTCTTTTTCTTTTTTTACATTAAAGACTGAGAAGGAGAACTTCACAATCTAGGAGATGGAACGATATTGGTACTCCCCTTACCCAACTTCAAACCTTGTGGTTCTAGTATGCTTGTTTTGAGTTAGATGAGTAAATAATGATGGGAGATTGGTATCTAATTTGGTTTTTTGGTATATGTGTGTAAAAAATTTCTTGAGAAGCAAAATTAAAAATGATCCAAGCCACACACATAAATTGTCGACGAGCATCTCCAATGGTCTTTGTAGAAGCAACCCAATTTATGTTCTCTCAATTTCAAGTAATTCAATTATTATTTTTTTCTTTAATGGAAGTTTGTATTAACATGTTGCTTAACTAACAAATATTTCTTTTCTCCTTTAATTACCAAGTCAACCTTATAACTTCATATACACATGAATAAAATTAATTTATGAATATCTATTATAGGAAAACTATACAAATATACCAAAATAAAGAAAACAAATCAAATGTAAGAAATACAAGAATTTATTTGTATTATGTATTATTGCATTGAATTTCCTATGTTTTTTTGGTCTCTATAACATTACAACTAAAAAACAAAGAACAAGAAGTTCACCATTTCATAGCTTCCTTACTCTCATCTTGTAGTTAGAATGAAAGGGAGAAACACCAAGAGAAAACAAAAGCGAAAGATTAAGAAAATTGAGGATAAAAAAGATCTTCAAATTACTTTGGCAAAGAGAAAATATGGCATTTACAAGAAAGGTAGTGAGTTAACAACTCTTTGTGGGGCAAAAATTCATATGCTTTTGTTTACTTCATTAGGAAAGTGGTTGGGTTACGAGGAACCTTCTCACCAAGCAATGACCAAGTCTAACGATGAAGAAAATCCTACAAAAGATGGTATTGATGAGCTTGTGGAGGATCACACCAAATCAGAGATTGATGAACTTTGAAAAAAATAAAGCATTTTATACATCAATTGCACCATGAGGAAGAATGAGAGAATAAACTTGTCGAGATTTTGAAGACAAGAAATACATGTGGTTAGTGGGAGGCCAAAATACAAGATCTTAGTTGTGAACAAGCTAAGGAAATTGAGGCATCTTTTGTGGAACTCAAGATGAAATTGGAAAATGAGCTTTCAATCAAGCATGGAGAGAATGAGAAATCATCTCATGGTAAGGGCTCTTATTCTTATTATCATTTATTGTATTTGCTTTGATTAAGGTTTTAACTTCATGCTTTTCAATTTAATTTTAAGTGAAAATGAAAAAAATTCTTGTTTATCTCCCCCATATAAAGTGAATGGAGTCAGTTCATGTCCTACTTGCACAAGTGGGAGTAGCCTTTCAAAAGTTGTTTTTTGGTGCCAAACGAGATGCTCATGGAATTAGTGCAAGTGAAAATATTTTGCTAGATATTTCTTTTAGTCCCATAAAGGAAGGGGAGATTTTCAGTTTTTATCCATATGGTGAACATAGCGAAGATTTATTTGATATTGTTTATCCTTCCACAAATCAAGCTCATAGACATAATTTTATTTTGTTAATGATGCAAATGAAAGTAGTAGTCATGCCCATGTCTCCTTATCTTCAAATCAATCTCAAGGAAATAATTATTATGGTCACCAAATAATAACATAGATAATCATTAATCAATAATTTGCTAGCAAACTTAACTAAAATCTATTGTTAAGGAAAAATTAAAGGAAAATAAAGCATTGAAGTTCGTATTGATTTATAATATAAGTTATTATCTATATAAGTTGTAAAAGATTTTATATATATATGTTAATATCTATGTTATATACCACTGTTGAATCGCTGTGCTTCAACCATCGTTGCCGCCACACATCATTTGATTGTTTTGGCGCAATGGACGATGTCAAAGTCATTGCAACTGAGATGATGAGTTTGTCGACATTATGATAGTGACAATGGTGGTGGATCCACAACATCACAATAAGGAATCTAAAGGTTAGACCTGCAGGTGCAAGTCTGATTGTTTTGGCTTTGACAACAACCTCGTCATCGATGTGAGTAAAATTGTTCTCCATTGTCGATTTCCACTCCAAATTCTTGTGCACATTGTGAATCACAAATCTAAGAATCATAATTACAACCACACGAGAATCTACAACCATCACAGTTTGTCATTGTCTTTCTCTTTGTCAAGTTTTGGTTCTTTCTTCCTGACCTTTAGCTGGAATAGTTCATCTATTATATATACAACTAAAACTATATTAGGTGGAATAGCATAAATTATTATAACTTGTTTGCTTACTTTTTATTCATATAAACCTAAAATTTATAAGAAAATATTTTTATCTACAACTAAATGTTTAGACACCTTAAATTATTTCTTTTGAGAAAATTAAAAACTTTTGTTTCAGAGTGAAAATTAATGGTGTGCATTTTATAAAGTGTGGTTTGTAATGATTGGTGGTTAATTAGTTTTTGTTCTTATGTCACTAATTTAAGTTATTGCATCATGATTAATTAGTAAAAATTCATACTAAATAACAGTATTTTTTAACATCTTAGAGAGGTAAATCCACTAATAATAAAAATGAAATTACAAGACTAGTAATAGACTCAACAATATATAGGGGGGGGGGGGACTTTTTAATGGATTTACTTTTTTTCCTCATTGTACCCTTGTTTGAATATGATTCTTGTAACATCTCTCTAAATTAGATTTAATAAGCGATGTTAATTAAAGGATGTTTAATAATTAGAGATGGTTTAGTTAATATTTTAATAAATAGTTTTAGTTTAGAGAAGTGAGATTCTAAAAGAAAGGGACCAACAAGGCTTAATAAGAGGATTAAAATTTACAAATCCTAAGTCACATACACACTCTCACATTCTAACCCAAATGGAAAGATAAAGCAGGAGAAAAGAAAATGAAAATGGTAAAGGTAGGAAATGAGATAAGAACCTAAGCATCCCTTAGTAGATTATCAAGCATTTCCATGTGGGGGTATCCCCTTGTATGTTTCCTCTTTGCCTTAACTGTGTGAATTGTTATTGTATGTTTCCCAAACATTACTCCCTTTCTCTCAATGATTGTTGATATGCTTACTATGAGATTTCAATGAATATATAATGATTAGGGTTCAAATAGTGGTTTATTTGTTAATTGCATGACAGTGTATGATCAAGGGATTGAGATATATATTTCAATGAGGTATATGTAACAAATTGTTACCTACGCTCAATCTTGTGATTTGGGGGTTTCGGAAATTATTGATAGCATGTTTGAGATCAAAAACTTAAGATATGGAGTCTATCAAGGTTCACAGATGTGAACCTTGTTTCCAATAGTTGAGATATAATCTTTGTCAAGGTTCATGGGTGTGAACTCTTTTGCTAAACTCTAAATCCTTATAATTGTATGTGTTTTATTTGAATTATCATTAATTTTGATGTCTACGGTTGTATATGGAAGCAAAGTATGTCAAGTAATGATTATGTGTCTGTTTATGAATATAAAAGGGTCTCATTTGACAAGAAAATGGTCTTCAGTATCCAAAGGATAGCTAAAGATAAAAGGTCTCTTTTGGCAAAAAATAAAAGAAGAAGAAGCTAATAACCCTTCCCTTAATGATGACTAAAGATGAGAATTTATTAGAAAGCATAAGACTTAACATCCTTTTTGACAAGGGCATGGTCTTTGTCCCTTTTATCCTTAAAGGGGTGGTGTCATCCTTTGATCATCCAGAAGTCCTTCTAGTCCTCTTTGTTGAGGGAAAAATGTGTGACAAAAAGCATATGGAAGTTTCTTGGGATTATGACTTCATATTTGTCAATAGTACAAAAAAGAAAGGAAAGGGAAGATAAAGTAATGAATGTCAAAAAAAGTTACCGTGACTATGAGAGTGTTACATGTTTTAATGCCATGATTTATATGTGATGAGATACTAAGTATGTTATGTTTATAAATTTTATATACAAGATGTATGTTATGTTGTGTCCCTAAAGTACTCACTAAGACAATTGCCTCACTAGTTTATTCTAAAATGTTTTCAGATTAAGTAGGTCATAAAACAAAAAGATATGAAACTTGTATTTTATGTTTATGACATTAATAGTATGTTTAGGACATTTAGTTTATGTGATACAATTAAGAAACCTCCCATAAAAGATTTATTCTTTTAAGAATTTGTAAAGTACCTTAATTACTCAAGATTTATATGTTATGTTTTTTCTTATTTTATACTAATGTTTTTATTTTTATTTCACATTACTTGAAGGTAAGTATGGTAATACATGTAAGGATGTTAGAATACTACTAGTAACTCTTTTTTTAAAGGCACTACTAGTAGCTCTCATGAATTAAATATTTTTAAAAGAGAAATTCTCACTATAAATGTTTATAGGTAAGTAGCATAGATAAATATTTAACAATTTTTAAAGATACTAAATTCATAAAAAAAACAAGAAAATGAATACCTCTAGAATACTCATGTCTTAGTCCAATTTACTTTCAAACATTGATTTTAAGTTAGTTGAAATTAATAAACCATGATGTTCTTTGTCATTTCCCCAATATATTTGAAAAAAGTAGTACAAATCCAGTATTTTATATGATTTAAAAAATTCAATAAATATGTTGTTATTTTTTTTAGTATTTCGTTGCTTTAATTATAAAGAAATAATTTATAATAAATCATATTTTTTTGAAAAATAAACTAAGTAAAGTAATGAATTTTATTATTTTAGAGACTTGGTTAACATATATTACATATAGACAAATTTTGGGTGTAACATTATTGCAAATGAGATAATTTATGAGGTTAAGAAGAAGGAAAAACACTACATTGTATGAGGTTAAGAAGAAGGAAATACAGTACATTGTTTAAAGCATATTTTAAGAAGCTATATAATTTTAGTAATTAATATTTCTTGTACCATATAAAGGAGAAATGATATATGGTACAAGAAATATTAATTACTAAAATTATATGGTGGGTTAAATTCAATGTTGGAAGAGAATTTAGATGAAGAGATCATCTGTCAGCATCTCTTTTATTCGTTAAGGTTCTCATTAATTGGTAAATGAAGCATTGGAATTTTTTTTATAAGATATAGAATAGGTTTGCAAAATGTTGAAGTACAATTAGTTTTTAATATGGAAATGATAACCCTAATCAAGGACGCATCAATTATGAATGTATGAACACTAAAATTAATGTTTAAAAATTTTAAAATTCATTTGGTGTTTAAATGTTAAGTTTAACACAAGTCAAATTGACTAGTAATTTCCTTCAAATGAAGAATTACTAGTAGGTACAAGAAATTAATATTTCTTGTACCATTTAAATGAAGAATTCATGTACAAGAAATATTAATTACTAAAAAATGGTGTGGAAATTGATCCAACCCTCAAACTCATACTTAACTCACTTAAATAATTACATCATTAATTAAAATTGTAAAAAAGGATTTGGTGGGTTACCCGGGAATGTTCCTGAATTTGATAAAACTTAGTAGAGATGGAGATAGGTATCAAAATAAATGATTTAAATATACAAAAAATTAAATAGTTAAAAAAAGCATACACTATTCACGTAGTTAGATCCGCTATTTTTTTTTTGTTTAGAGTTATCAAATACAGAAAGTATCCATTTAATTTAGTGTTGGAATAGAATCGGATAAAATCAATTTGAAAAAGAAGATAAAAATTGCATTAAAAGGTGTTTTTTAAAGTGAGAGAATTGTTATTTTTTATCAATCAATAAAACTAATAGGAATTCAGTATTCAACAATTACTTTTTGGGGTAACTATATTATTTATGTAAAATTTCTATTAATTTTGATTAATAATTAATTTTTGTCAGAGATAAATGAATATAATTATTTTTAGTGAATCTCTCTTTTCAGTCATATATTTTTATTCATAAGACTCCAATTCTAAACTTTGATTAATAGTGTGTTTGAATTTCAGTTAGAAATCTTTCAATGAATATTTAATTCAATCCTTAGAATGTGTGCAAAAGGATGTTTAATGGAAATCCAAACACACTATACTTAATTCAAACCTAATTTTACCCCGCTTTCTTTTTGAATAAGGGAATTTCTTCTATTTTGAGACATTAAATTTTTTTCTCCCTTAAACCATGTTTTTGTTGTTGTTTAATTTTTTACGAAATTTGATAAAATAATTAAAACTATATATAGACAAATAGATAAAAGGATATGATAACATACACCACTTGTTTTTTTAGAGGAGTAGGCCAACAAATTATAACTAAGATTAAATTTAAAATACATCTAAGTATAGCTTGCTAACATGCTTCTTCTAAAAAAAAATACTTGTAGAATTTGCTAATATATACTTATTTTTAGAAAAAGTATGTTAACAAATTATAACTATGAGTAAACTTAAAGTACATTCAATTGCAACTTGCTAACATATTCCTTCAAAAATAAGTAGGTATAAGTTAGGCTCGGATGTAGTAGCTCACCATCTGGCTAGGGCATATAGAGATCATGTTTTTTACAATTTTCCAAGTTATATTGTTGAACACTATTTGAAGGAGTTAAATAATATGAGATATTGCATGTTAAAAAAGAAACGTTAGTAAATCCCTTAAAAATGTAAAATATAAATTTTTAGTGCTACACTAGAAATAAATAAAAAAAATATTTCATTTAACTCAAAACTATAACTTTATTCATATCAAGTATGTTTTCTTTTATAAACATATTATAAGTTTAATCACTAATCTCAAACACGTCTTTAACTGGACCATTTTTATGAAAAAAATTAAATTTATATTTGATTATTTACAAGTGGGAAGATGTAAGACAAACCCTATTCGTGTGCTTTCAGTATTTTCTTATATACAACAAAATTGCGTTAATTTTCTAATATAAAAATAATTGCTTAATTTTAAATTTTAAATCTCTCATAAAACTGTGGGCGAATGAGGACTTAGGATTGAGCAAAAGCCAGTTTGTAGGCCCAATGGCGAGTGTGGCGTAATTAAATCGGTGGAGAAATGAATACACAATTTTAATGGATTAATCAAGCAAATAAACAGTAACTAATTAACAAAATCAAATGATTTAAAAGCCAAAATACACGTGAGATTATGATAGGAGAGTCAAAGCAGGAAGTCAACGGAAGGAGCGGGTCTTATTTATTCTTAAAAAAATTAAAAAAAAAGTCCTAAAGAAGCGACAATGTTTATGTGACAGAGAGAAGAAAGCGAAGGTGTCTTTTTTTCTCCACCACGACCATAATTTATATCGCAGATTCAACACATATATATATATATATATATATATAAATAGAAAAATATAACCAGTGTTCTAAAGGTATTTTTTAAAAAACTAAAAAGAAAAAACTTTTTATTTTGATACATAAAATTGTGTTTTTTATATATATATTTTACATTCTCACGTATATTTAAAATATTTTTTTAATTATAGCTCTCTAATACAGTGATATTGGTGTGTATTTTAGCAAATTCTAATACTTTATTATTAATATTTATTTCATTTTATTTTCTATCGATGCCCTTCACTAAATCAGCGAAAGTGTGTCACGTTTGTTGATGCTGTTGTTATTGTTGATGGTGTTGCGGTGAAAGAATCTGCGATACGATACGCACACACATCATCATCACATGCATATTATGCGTATATACGCGTAGATCTGGAAGAGAGGGTAGAAAGAACAGAGAGAGAAGAAGAACAACAACGCAAAGCGGTGTTCGTTCCGTACGCACTCGCGCACGCACGCACGCACGCACGAGGCCATGTCGGGATTCAGAGACACTCACGGTTTTCCTCGTCCAATCCTCGCTGTGAATCTCGCTCTCGCTCTTCTCCACGCCGCCGTTGCGTTCCTCGCGTTCTTTCAGGTTCACTCTCACGCTGCTTCCTGCATTTGCGTTTCTCTTTGTGCAATTTGGGTTTTGTCGTTTAATTTGGCATTAACGGAGAGAATGTGTGGAATTAGGGGGAAACATAAGCGTGCATTCTGAAATTTTTTACTGTTTCTTCTCCGTTATCGTGTTCGGTAACACGATAACGGTTTTTTGAATTTAATTTACTTGATGTTTTGAGCTGTTTTAATTTTCAGGTGTTTTTGTTGAAATTGTTGTATTAAATGTTCAATTGACAGTTTCAGGAGTACGCTTGTGTGGTTAATTGACTTAATTTTAGTTAGTTACTCTTGAAGTTGACTTTTGTGGTTGAGTTTCGGCAGCGTTTAGTTTAAAGAGCTTGGGATTAATATTTCATTAAATTAATTTGAGATATATTAAGCTCTTTGTGCTAAATTAATTGGGAGTTGCTGAATTTATTTGCGCTTTACTTATTGTCAGTTTTTTTTATTTTTTTATTTGGGTGCTCCAGTTGCTGAGAATTCACATGAGGAATGCGCAGCTTGGTTGGACTCGGCAAAAGGTAAGTGCATTTTGCCAAGCTAATTGTCTGAACTTGCTACCATAGCTGAATCTTTTCTGAATGAATGAACCTGTTTATGTTGTAAATGTAATGAACGAAAGGTCACTACTTAATGGTTAGTGCAGTAGCCTCACTGTGAACAACAATGATGGGGTTTCTAATGCAACATTCGTTAGAGCATTAGGATACGAGTTACTGGTCCAATGTGTGTATACTGTCTAGTGAAGGCTAGAAGTATATGCTTTTGTAAGTACTTAACTGTTTTTTAGTAATTTCTAGATGGAAATATGTGCCACCCTTATTAAGGGGTGACTCAAGGACTTGAGAGACCTAAAACAAATTTAAGAATGAGGTCTTTTATTTACTCATAAAATAGTTTATTAAAATTATCATTGTTTTATTTAAAAATTATTTTCAAATATAATTTTACAATAAATTTTTTTGAGGTATATTAGTACTAAAAAAAATTTTGGGACCTTTTTTTTGGGGGGCCTAAAGCCCTTGCTTGGGCCTTAAGTCGACCCTGCCCTTACTTCAGAGTTCAACGACCCTCTTTTTTTTCTCCTATTTGCCTTGTGTCCTTTCTAAATTTTGCTCATGGTTTGGGGAGTTAGATTTATGTATGTAAGAATCTTAATTGGTGAATGTATGCAACAAATTCTCTTCACTATGTAATCTCCATGTTGTGTCTATGAAATAGTTCATGTTAGTGCTATCCTTTATAATAAGGATGGATAGACATGGAGAGGGATATTGCAATGCAGTTAGGCATTTGTATAACATTGCAATAGAAATATACTACTTCTATATTTGAATTTTTATGAATATATAATTGTTTTGGGGTTTTTAGTTTTAATGCTAATCAGCTTAGGCTTTTTACATGCTATTACACCAGCTATCTGTTTATATTAGCTTCTAATAAAATGTAAATATGATGGGTTGCAGGTGTTCCATGTATTGATTGGCTCTTCTAATTTGGGTTAGTTGCATTTTACTTTTGATGTTCAAGTATATTCTTTTGTGCTACTTATTTGTCATACTTTCCTCTCTTTTTATATGGTTAATTTAACCCTTTTTAGTATTTCATAGTTTGATACGATATATGATCCCATTCTGATACTTTATCTATTACTTGTTATAATATAAAAATGTTTGTGCTTATTAGATAGATTTGGTTCACGACTACACCATTTCATCTGAAAATTTACAACTTTTTAATTGTCTTTACATTAATTAGTACCACCAATTTTTAAGTTTGTTTTACCTGAGAGTAGCTTTATACTTTGGCAGTTTGACATGAGTTTCCTAATTTTTTGTTCTCTTTATTCCATCGTGTTTTTGTTTTGGATGAATACCTTGTCTGAGATGACTATATTTGTAGGGTTACTCTACCAGGCATCCATCTTAGTTTTATCATATCTTATAGCACTTGCATAAATTTTGAGGGGTGATAGCAGATATGCTTCATACTTGACTTTGGTTTTCCTTTACACCTCTAGGAGGCGTTTGTTTCATGGATTAAATTTAATTCCTGGGAATATTATTCCCATCAACATGTTTGGTAACTACTTAATATTTCTTGGAATATTTTAAATTTTATTTCAATTAAAAAATAAAAATGTTAAAAAAAATAAAAAATAAAAAGAATAAAGTGAAAGTGGGAAGAAAATAACTTCCATTCCCACCCTTTTACATGGGAAAAGAAAGAGAACAAATCATGTGTAATATATAGTCCTGGGAATATATCATGCCTGGGAATAGTTTCTTATAACTTGTACCAAACATGGGAATGATACATTCCCAACTCATTCCTGGGAATAAATTTATATAACTTGAAACAAATGCCCCCTTAGAAGTGTTACTGAAAGCGCAGAAGTATGATTCAACTGAAACAGGAAATGCTTATAAAAAAAAGTAAAAACAGGAAATAAATATCTGCATCCATGTGACACTTTCCAGTTTCTAGTTCTGAAATGTCAGGCTATCAGCAGTGCTATATACAATGAGAATTTGAATATATATATATATATATATATAATGCATTGATGAATAAAATGAGTTGTCGATAATTCATACCCTCCCCCCTCCCTGCGTTTTCTCTTTATTCCATCTGAACCACTTAATTTAAAATTTCAGGTTATGTCATTTATTTGGCATTGACAATTGTTGCTTCCTGCAAGGGATGGACCTGTTGGTCGCACTCTTGTGGTTTCATATTTATGGGTGAGCCTTCATTCTTTACTGACTAGACACCTGTGATATATATTTATCCTAGATTAAAATGTCTGAACTGCTGAAAAATGTTTTGCAGCTTTCCCCAAAGTACTTTTTTTTGCAGCATTTCTTCTTCTTTTATCCTTCTGGTATGTATTCTTGCTTATTGTTATGATATTTAAATTTGTTTTGTGAACCCGCAATGTTTGATAGAAAAGTTTTACTTATAGCAAGTACTTATACTTGCAGACCCTCTTTAGTAGGGATGCAAATGGATAGGATATAGGCAAGATACTAGAGTATCTATTCCAATACCCATTAAGAATAAAGACCCATGCTTATGTAGGTATTAACTTTAATGGTAGATGAGAACAAAATTGGGGTGGTATGGCAATGAGTGAAATATTGGAGAAGAGCACATGAAAATTTTCTGCAGAAGTTGAAAATTGTGAAAGTTCAAGGTGTGTGCTTTTTTTTTCGGGGGGGGGGGGGGGGGAGCCCTACAAGTCTTCTGCTAACATTTACATGAAAAAAACAGTGCTTTATTGAATGAATATTGAGAAAGTACCTTTGCTTTGCAGATGTTTGTCTATATCATCAAATTTTAGACACTTGTACTGCTAAATATGAACTGGTTTCTATATTGCACTTGGGTTTCCTTTTGCAGGGTTGACCTTTGCCATCAGGCAGATGATGATGATGACTATGAAGGAAGTTTTTGTGACAACCCTTTGCTGGAGAAGACTTTAAATGAATCAAATTTAGCAAGCATAGATAGCCATAGAAAGTGCTTTCCTTTTCGGTTTGCTCGTGTTGGAAATCGGCAAAAAATTGTGATTTTGGTATGGGGAACAAATGTTTCTTATGTAGTTTTGATTTTTATAGTATCATTTTCACCTTTATTTTTTCAATTGTCTAATAATTTGCTTTACAATGTATTTCCTTTGTGTATAATGACTCGTGATTTTCCAGGTTACTTTGCTAGTTTTCATCATCGTGGTTGCTTTTGCTGTAGTAATCTGGATTGGGCTAGGAAAGAATCCCATTGATTCTGAAGTGGCAGCTCGGGTATGGGACAGTAATTTTAGCTTTGGTTTATAATCTATCCATTAAAAAAAACTTTTATATCTTAGATGGACTTGCTGAGAATTTAGCTAATGACAAAATACTGTGTTACCATTTGATTCATGTAGCCAATCTCATTTAGTGGAAAAAGGCTTTGGTTTCTGTTGTTATTTATAATCTTTGATGCCATGAGCCACTCTTTGTCTTTCTTGGTGGCATAATAGTTGAAATTCTTTTTACCTTAACCATTATCACTATTTTTAAATAAGGAGTAAATGGCTATTAATTTATTATTTTTAATTTGAAAACATAAGCTTACTCTTATATTATAAAAAAGCTTCTATTTCATTTTGATTTGATATAGAATTCTAAACATATAAAGAACCCTTGTCACCTAATTCAATATATTTTTCCTTGGTAAAAGAAAGTGGCCTAGGCCCAACCAAAATTAAATTCTTCTACAGACTTAATTGGCTCAAATATCTCCGTAAATATAGAAGATGATTACAAAGTTAGGAGGATAAGAAATCCTCCTTTATAAGTAAAAAAAAATAAAAATGAAAACAGAGATCCAAGAATCAATGAAGCTAAGCTACCCAATATCCCAACATATCTGTAAGAAAAACCCTTGTAAAATGGCTGTGTACTCCATGTAACTTACTCTTGTTTCTTTTTAAAGTATGACATAGAAATCTTGAAGGTTATTCTAATTTTCTTTTAGGAAGAACTGTGGGAAGACCTTTGGCATATTTTGCCTGGATGAAATGAAATTTTATAGTATTTGGATGGTTTATACTGTACACTAGATGGAGTAAATGCTAATATGGCAAAGCATGGTTTGTACTTTTAGTATTGTCAGTGAAATTAACTTACAGGGTACTCTAGTCTTAGTTGAGCTGCCTTAGTTATGATGTTGAGAATCTGTTTTTAAAATATGAAGATAATTGTTAATGAATCATGCTTGTTTTCTTAGTCTTTTGAAAATGATTTTGAAAATCATGGTTTGGTGACCAAAATTATCATGCAGATATATTTATATCTTTCTGCTATTGGGATGCTTTTGTTGGGAGGAGCATTAGCATGCTATGGTGAGCAACTGCTATTCTATTTTTCCATTCTAAGTTTCAGTAGATTTGAATTTAATTCATTTCTTTTGCTTAAATGGATGTACTGCTTTGTTTGTCTGGTGTGTGGAAATGCATCAGTGTTGAGCAATGCACGAACCTGGATACACATGTATGTATCCAGCTGATTATCTAGAAGGCATGTTTAGTATCCATCTAAATGGAAAGGGTCTGTTTGGGTAGGCTTATCTAGAAGGACTTCTAGGAGAAGAAAATAAGAAGAAAAATTGAAATGAGCTTCTCCATAAGCTCAAATTAACTTATGTTTAGACTAATTTGTAGAAGCTCTCTTGACCACTTGGTACTATAGAGGCTTTGATAGATTGATACCATGTGATTTATTCTCAAAACAATTGGCATTAAGTGAAGTTGCCTAATCAGTATATAAATGTACCCTAGTAACTGAGGCAGACAATGTTGGACTGTCCAACATCCTCCTCCACTGATGCCTCCTAAACTAGGCAATATATGATAGAAACCACGCAACGGTGGACATCCCCTCCACAAACCATGGAAGCAAGCAAAATGGCTATAGGATTTGATATGCTTTGAGAATAAATCTAACTGCTTTGAAAAGCAGTCCCTTAACTGCTTTTGACCTTCTGAGAAGCATTGATGCCTGCAAGGCTGCAACCAAGTTGCTTTCCATTTGATGTCAGGATATGATTTCTCAAATGCTTTGATCCCAGTTATAGGCTAAGAGCACAGGTAGAGTAACATATTGACGTTACATTTGATGACTGTACCATATGTCATGGTTGTACTTAAACTAGAATTAACTTGAATATTAATGCAAGAACAGTTAAGGTTTTCATCACTTTTTCTACCTATACTAATATCATGGAGAGGAAATTTCTTTTTGCAAATAAAAAATTCATTATAAGACGAGTTTTGGATGGATTTATAATCTGAAAAGGTGGTAGTTATTTTTGTGAGAGGATTAAATTGCTGATGGCTTGTGAGTCATGATATTTCTCTTTTTTGTAGACTAAGTTTTTATTATAATGGGTATTTTTTGACAGGAATTCTATTATGCTTGAAAATGAGCAAAGTGAGAGCCGAGAAACCTTCATCTGAAATGTGGAAGGTACTACGTTTCTGTTTCCACTGGAGTATTAGACAATGTATATCCTTTGTGATTCTGGACCTTTTTAATAGGGCTGGTGATCTGCCAGCCACTGGGTGCCCAACAATGGCTGCCATCACTTAATCTACCTTTTCATCTGATGCATAATTTATATGCTTATTTTAATTTAAATATATACATATAGAGATAGAAATATACAAGCTTATGCTGTTATGCTTGTGTGTATATTAAATTTACATAAATTGCTGAAATATTCAGTTTTCTCAGGTTGCAGGTTTAACTATTGTCTCTGTAATATGCTTCACATCAAGTTCCTGTGTAGAACTTTTAACCGACATCCCTGTATGTATGAGTTTACTGGGTGCAAGAATTCTACTTTTCTCATGATAAAGGTTTAAGATTTCCTGAACTTTCTTGTCATATTATTATTTTATTATTGCAGATGCAGTATAACTGGCATCAGCGGCGTCTGAATGATGTTTACTCCTCTCTTTTACTCATTTTGTATTATTTTGTGGGTATGTGCTGTTAATTTAGTTACCAGTTATCTGAGTTCAGTTGCAGGAATCTTCTATTCATTCCATAACAGTATTTGATATAGTTTTACACTAACATACAATTGTTAATTGCTTTCTGAAGTGATTTAATCTCCTTAAAATCTGAATCTGGCACTTCTTTCACAGGTTCATCAATACCTTCAGCAGTGGTACTGTGGGTAATGAGAGAATTACCACCTGAAGAAGCTGCTAGCATACCCGAAGAATCAAGTACAATAGCTTTTGTTGCTGATAGTTCAATTGCAATCCATCATCCTCAACGCTGGGCTACAGCAACAAGCATGCAGAATCAGGTCCCTATATAACACATCTCTCCCTTTGGTTAAATTATCTATGCAGTATTCAGCTACTGATCTGATTACACGTGTTAAAGCCTTCAAAGCTTGATTTCACATTGTGCAAACTCTTTCACATCATTTTCTGAATTCTTTTTCCCCTTCTTACCCTCCTATCTGCAGAAAATTATTTTTTAATATGAACATGGAATGCTTGACTTTGACAGGCAGCACTTTAAGATTCACATTCATATTGTTTCCTACAAGTGTCATCGCACAAGGTGAACTAAATGATGGTCCAGCATAATGCAATACTACATCTATGTGGAATATTATGATGTGTAAAAGATTGAGCAAAATAACCTTTTTTGGTGAACCAGCAAGCATGGTTCATGTATTAGTCTTGTAGTAGTTATGCTTTTGTCTACTTCACTGGTTTTTATTGTTGTCATTCTTTATTCAATGAAGATAAATTGATGGTCTTTTCAAGCTAGCTCCCATTGAGTTAATCTCAATATTTAAACTCTTCTCTACGCATATTTTTGTTTTCTTCAATTAGTGACAAACTCTGTTGTTATTGCAGACATCAAGAGCGAGTCCTATATGATTATGCATTAACCTTTGCAAATATATCTTGGTCTGCTGGAGTTTGGACAGCTTAATGGAATTTCCTCAGGATGTTTAACCCTAGAGCGCAGAAGAGAGAAAATGATAATGATGGATGCAAGTTCTCAAGGGACTTGAGGTTTCCCTTCCCACTGTATTTACAATCTAAATCTAAATGTATATAGCAGCAATTTGATATATGAAAAGTTCTTTTCCTTCTATACAAATTTTGGTACACTACTGTTTCAATGCTGGTTGGGTATTTTTCTGAGTTTGAATGATTCCCTTCTGATGTGAATATGACTGTTGCAGAGTGAGCATATTCTTCTATCCTGCTTGCAAGCTGAATTATCTGTGTCGAGAAGGATATTTTGACTGGACTTCGAAAATTCACGTTAGCAGGGCCTTTAACACGTGCCCAAACACGCTATGTGATTCCTTTCCTGAACCCCTGAAATTTATAACGATATTTACAATTTTAAAACAAAATTCAATCGTTCTGCTTGTCTCGGTTGAGTATATCAGCTGAAGGTAATTAAGCTTACACTATGATCGGGTGATTTTAACGTTATGCTTTAATCACCAAATATGGTTGGTATTAATCAAACCTAATTAGTTTGGAACAGTTCCAGGATACACAATCATTTCGTGTATACTTTTATATTTCGATTTTATAGGAATTGACTGTTGGTATCTTTAGGCTTTCATGCATTTGGCTAAAAAGAAAAAAAAAGGAAAGGATTCCTAATAAAGGATATTTATTTAAAAATATTAGATTTAATGTTACTGATGTATTTTCAGTATACTACACCCAAAAAAATGCATTTTCAGTGATTCCTAATAAAAATAGGAAAAAAATGATTTTAATTCCTATATTTTCATGAAATTTTATTTATAATTCTCTTAGTTTCATATTATTTAATTTAGTCCGTGTACTTTACAGAAAACTTGTTTTTAGTTCCTCCATAGATAATGTTGACATCATTTTATATATAACATAGATTATATTGTTCACTTATCGCGCAAATTTATGCAAATAATGTTCAAGAAACAAATAAAATCAAAAAGGAAACACAAATAAATATGCAACAACGGTTGAAGAATAACAATGAAAATTTAATTTTTTTTTTAAAAAATGCAGTCATTTGTTTGTGAAAATTGTATAAGGAACAACTAAAAATAAGTTTTTTTTTGTAAAATATTATAAGGAATAAAATGGATGATATCGAAAAAAAAATAAGATTTCATAAAAGTAAAAAGACAGCATATTTTTTTCCTAAAAAATAAAATATACATAAAAATTTCAGAGCGCCAACGGTTAGGCAACTAAATGATTTTTGAATCACCATGGGACCTAAAACGGCATAAAAGTTGGAAGGCCACTGAAAAAGCGTCTTCAGAGGTGCGCCACTAACACTGCAAAGTGCAAAGCCAATTGGGGGAGACAAGTGGACGAAAACACACTATGCATGCAGGAAGATAATCCGTGTCGCTTGAAATTTACACTTTTATAAGAAATATATAACACCACAAATATGGGGGGAAAAAAATCAAGCCAACAAAAATTTAAGCAGACATGTTTGCTTTAAGTATCAACAAAAAATCAGCAGTGTTTCTGGAAAAGACCTTTTTTAGCTTGGAAACGTGATAAGGCCACTAGACACACTTGATAAAGTCAACGGTTGCGAGAAAAATGCTTCATATTGAGCATGCCGTGAAGTAAAATCCAACGCAAAGATGAATTTGTGGTGCACAGCAGAAATAGTGGAGTTATCAGCCATATAAATTTATAGTACATTCATAAAATAACACGCATAATAAAAATTGAGTTTTGGGGCTAAAAGAAATAAGCCAGCATAGAACCACAATCAAACACAACCTAAAAAGTACAATTATGACAATATTTTCTTACATAACCTGAATAAGTAAAATGTCAATCATAGTTTATTACTCAGGTAGCATGGCCTCTTCTCATAAAAGTTATAACTAGGATGGTGAGCGAGGCGAGAAAGGGTGCTATTCATAGAAGCTAACAAACAAAGTTGGGGAAATAGTCAACTGTTGCAGCAGCATATGACCAACTTACATTTTTCATGGTTCAACCCCGAATTGTTCAACCTCAACTTTGAGAGACTTGAGGTATTTTACAGCTTCATCTAAAACAGCAACAGAATCCATTTGATTACCTCCACCTGGCACAATCTTTCTCAACATCCTCACCATCCTCTTCATCTCCCAGTGCTTCCCTTCATTGTGGCAGAAACCCCCGGCCCCAGACGACTTCTGTACAGAAGATGACGATGACCTCTTCCTTGATTTTGAGCAATAACTGGAGCAAGTATCGGATAAACTTTCATAATTTTCTTGAGTCCTTGCTGTGCTGACTTCTTCCTCGTCAAAGTCATCTAGTTCATCCACTCCTATGCTCAACAATGCGTCAATGTCATTAGGATCTTCTTCAAAAGGAGATGACACTTCTCTTTCCATTTGATTGGCTTTATTTTTCTCAAAATCTTGAGAACCAGTAGCATGAACATTTAAGCCAGGACTGTTAAATTTGTAGGTCATTGCAGGATGGAACATGATCCTGCTTCGTTGATCTGTTTGATCAAAGATAACAAAGTTCTTGGGGCAAGCCTCAGAGGGTTGCACATTAAATCTTTCGAAGGGTGTTATCTGCCTCACACCTGGAGGTAAATATGCATCAAAGGCAGAAGCAAGTGGAGCACGCATATGAGGATCAATGGCCTCATCTGCCAAAGGAAGTACCATCTTATCCGGGAGAAAATATTCCTGAGTCTGCATTATATTATCTGTTGAATCTGACTGACGTTCGAGCAAGCAATGCTGATTTAGCCTATGCAACTGGCAATTATTCTGTACTAAAGCTGGAAGGAAGTTCCTAAAGGAATGTTAAAACTAAACAGCATGTGCTAAGGTGAATCCAATTTACATCTAAGAAGTAGTGGCAACTTTTCCAAATTAAAACTTCTATCTGCAGCTTTATAATGAAGTACAATATAAGGCAATCCCCCCCACCCCCCTAAACCGGTGTCCGTAGATGCTAGACTACGTAACAGGTTTAAGCAACTGACGAAAATATTCGGCCTGCAAAAGAAAATGGTGTGGTAAAACATTAGTAATAGTAAGGGGGAAACACAAAAAATGATTTTACTATTATAGCGACGATTAGTGAAGTTGGTGCTTTTCGATACTGTCAAATCTAGAAGACAATTTATACAATTAGAGAAAACTTTCACACCATTCAAAAAGTATGTATGTTTTGAAAAGGTTATCATTATCATTATCATTAACCTTCAACGCCTGTTACTTTGTAAAGCTATTAGCCATGAGCCCATGAGTCCCTGACAAGATAATGAACTTCAAGCCTAGGATATTTTTAAAAACTAAAGATATATATCCTCTTTTTCACAAAATTCTTATGTCATGTGCTAATTGTACAAATTTTAATATCTTCCCATCAACATCAGAGGAAGGATATAAAAAGCCATCTAATGTTCAAATCCCAAATCCTCTTTCATGACAACCCAGAAAAAAAGAAAAATTTACCTGGCAAACAAGCATCAATTGGTTAACTCCAACACTCATCTTAATTTGTCCAACTTCCTTCACAGCTCGGTATCTCTTTATTGTTATTGCAAAGTACATCCTCAATCCCCCTAACAGCTTTGGAAATGAAAAGGAGAACAGCTAATGAAAAGAGTTGCTTTGCAACCTAATGGGACTACACCTGCAGCAGCAAGAAACAATATAAGATCATCAAAGGTAAGATGAAAGCAGTGAGAGATAAGATTCCATAAAATATGAAACTACAGCAGCTGTATTCAAGGTATCCTTTCACATATACAGAGGTAATAAGTCATAGGAGCAATAAGACGTTATCCAAGAATCAAAACATTTATACTGACTTCACAATCTTTTTCATTCCACAGCAAGCAATAGATTAGACATTAACATGAAATTACAAAACACATTCCTCATAAAATTTTCATTAAAAACCAAAATACATGACATGAATAATTCTACAAACCATAGAAGCAGATTGACAGGACAAAATTCCTCACCTGAGCAATTAAATTACAGAATCACACGAAAAAACACCACCAAGCGAACACAATTTCTTTTGTGATCCACAAACAAGGAAACCCACGGCATCTTGACTTAGCTCCACTCCAGATTATCAGAAAAGACAAACCCAGAAATCTGACCTGAAAAAAGTGTCAAAGTAAGGCTTCAGCTGAAAATCAAAAAGCAATTGTTCATAATAGAGACACAAGAGGAGCGAAGAATAACTCACTCCAATCTAGCTCCAAAATACTAAAATAAAAACAAGTTTTTTTCCCCTTAAAAAAAGGAAAGTTAATTATCACCACAATTCAGATTATCCTCATAAAAATCCTAAATCTAATCTCAAGCACAGAATCCATCACTCGACTTTCATACCCATTAACTTAAATGAGCTTTTGCAGCCAACTACACAGTAAAGTTCCAAACTTTCCATCAAAACATAACCCCCCACCAAACCAGCAAATCAATTCACAAAAAGAAAACCCTAGCTAGCAGTAAAGCAAAACTCGGCATATGTATATTATATGTTCTTATGTTTTTAAAAAAGAGAGACACTTTAAGATATAGATCTTAAAACTGGAACCTCATGAGCACAAAAAACAACCTAATTATGCAAAATTGACAACAACGTTAAATGGAACAAATTGAGGAAAAGGATCACAGTGAGTGACAGAGCAAGACCTAAGGTTTTGTAAGAAGAGAAACAAAAATTGAAGACGAATCAGAGAAGGGTTGTTGTGACGAAGAAAACGCAGAGAATTTTAGCCAGAATGTGTTTTAGTACATTTGGGAACAATTTTCTTTTGTTTCAGGATTTGAAAGAGAGAGAGAGAGAGAGAGAAACGTGAGCCGTTGGATTGAACGAGCATGGTTCTTGGAAATGCACTTCCGTTTATTGCGGGTGTGATTGCGACCGTTGGATCAGAGCGCGAGTGAAGAGAAAGTGGGGCCCTTGAGGTTTGACAATTCATAGATAATGGACTCAGCCCCAGTCACTAGTTTCCATGTGCAGTGAGTGTGTGGGATTAATTATTAATTAACTATACTACATTTTATACTTACTTGGCATCGCTGAATTAATTAAAGTTTTACACGTTCCAAATTACTTAATTGAATATTATGGTTAATTGGTAATAATACTAGTGTGTTGAACAATTTTTCTTTTAGTTTAATGTATTTAATTTAAGTAGGTTCTATAGTAACAAGAAAAAACACATTGAGGAATCCGAAATGTGTTTTTCAATACTATTTTTTTCATGAAAAATAAAAGCCTTTTTTGAAATGACGTCTAAAATTGAAGACGACTTATGAAAGGGGAAAAGAAGACTTTATAAAAGATAAAGTTGAGGCATTTAAAAACAAATGTAGAACACTTTGTAGGATTTGGATCAATTTATTTTTAATTAATTTTTAAAAAAAGTTAGATCAAATAAAATTTCAAGAATTTTTTTAAAGAAAGTATCACATTTAATAATAGAAAAAACTTCAGAGAAACTTTTGAAATTATACTTTTATGAAACTTTGACTTTTACTCATTTTTCTCTCTTCCTTTTGAAATTTGTTTTTTTTTTTTTAGTTTTTGGAATTTGAGTTTTAATAATACATTACTTGAAAATTTTAATTTTAAAAAATAAATAAATTTGAAAAATTATTAAATAATTTTAACTTCTTGATTTTAAACCTCTAGTTTTAATATTAACTTCAAAATAATGTTTACACTCTAAAAACACTAGGTGAGAGTGAAACGTGACCTTAACCATTGAAAAGTTTACTGAGAGATATTATTAACTAGTATTAAAAGCTTTTCACAATTCAACATCGTGAATTATAAACGAATAAATATCACAGTTGATAAATGACACTAGTAACAAGATGAATCAAAGGCGGGTCGAGAAAAAAAAAAAAAAAGAAGATGCACAGAAAAGTAATTATATATATATATAAAAGTTTTTTTTGTGTGTATTATACAGGTATTTTTAAATTTAATAAACATTAGATACATGAACTAATGAAACATATATATGAAAATTATCATTGTCAACTAAATAATAATGAAGTATTTTATTTTATACTTACATTTTTAATCCTTATATTCTAATTTATGTATAATTTTGGTTTTCTTATTTTTGTTAATTCGTATTTGTTTTGGAGTGACTTCCTACCTTTTTTTTTTGGATTATAAGAGAAAAACCGAAACAAACATTAAAAACCGCACAAAAACATGATAGAAGAAACATCTGGCAAAAAGGCGTTATACAAGAAAGAAGGCAAAAAATCAAAGATCCTAGTACTTCTATTTAGAGAGTAACCAAATTTAGATAAATAATCTGCAAGTTGATTCCCCCCCCAAAGAACATGCTTCCAAACAAAGCTTCCTCCTAGGAATTTCAAGATACACTTGATTGATACCATGAAAGAAGAGAGAAAGAGAAGGAATTTGGAAGAACGGTGGAAGATATGCCCTGGGAATTTTGGAATCAATTGTTACTTCTAATTGATGGTTGGACACTAAAAAAGAAAATATCAATAGATGATGCAAGTCTTTTGCAAAAGGTGTGGAAGAGAGATAGGCGTATTAGTGATACATATATAGCTTGCAAAAAACAAAGTGAAAAGGAGGCAATTTTTTTCACTTCTTGGGCTTTTATCATCTGCAACAAGGTATTAACTTTTAATTCTAAACTGCAATTAGTATTCATACCTAAGGGGCAAGACACCTTTAATGTAGTTTTGTTAGGAAAAGTTGTTAGGTGATTACGATGAACATGTCTTATGCGACAAATCGTTAGAATCATGCGTAGTAAGTGACACGTATAAGGGGCACTCAACGTATGAAAGTGGACTTAAAAAGGCCAATATCAGTGCAAGCTAAGTTGATTATATGAGCTTGTCAGGTGACCTTAAAGTCCCAAGTAAAGTCATTATTTTGCCATCACAAGGTTGGTTGGTGTCACAATAAATCGAAGACCGGTCCAAAATACCATTTAGTCATCATAATTTTTATTTATTTAGATTAAGTCTTTCACTCCAAGTTTTGTTCAATAGTTAACATACATATAACACATGTGAGTGATAAATCATAGATTTGTATAGATTTACGAAGAAAAATATAAATATTTAAATAAAATTTGACTTTTCAATATTTTATAATTTTTTCTGCCTCTATTTATTAACTAGTACAAATAAATTTGTTTAAATACATGCGAATAGTACTTTTTTTTATGAGTAAAAAACATAAAAGAGACTACAATTTGGGGAAAAGAAACCCCCAAAGCATCATCCAGCACCAATTTAAAACAATAAAACCATCCGAAGAAGAAGATCCTTTGCGGGTTAATCAGTTAGCAGATTGATTGCCTTCAAATTTTATCGGTGAATATTCATGAGTAATATGGATATTTTTTTCATTCCTAAATTAGCCTTTACCAATAATATTCTTTAATATACGGACATGTGATCAAATACCTAATCTTATACTTAAAAAATAAGATTATTAATTTATTCACCATTCCATATTAAAATTAACTTAAAACTCGTACTAATAACCATTGTTTATTAGTTAATAGTCTTATAAGTTTTTTTTATTATTTAACTAATAGTATTTTTTTTTTTTACACTCAACGAAATTAAACTATTTTTTTAGATGAATAAACAACGCTTTAATATATCAGTAGTTCTCATAAATTTATAACTAACTGATGAACATTTGCAGCAACATTGTTGTTATCGCCGCTGTAAGCCACGTGAGATGCGGGGAAACGAATTCTCATTCCGTTATTCCATTATTAAGGAGTAAGAATATTAACAAAACATTTTAAATAATATGTATTTTATTATTTATTAAATTCTAAAATTAAAAAAAACCTGTTAAATATTTTAATTATCAATAAATTTTAATTAATAATAAAATATGTATTTGAGATAAAAATAAAAAAATCTCACTTAGTTGCGAAGATACAAAAATAACCTTAAAAAATGTTTTTCTTCTTCTTAATTTAAAAAATGTTTTGTTTAGTGTGTTTTTTGATAAACCATCAGTCAGAAATGACTAAAAATCAAATTTAAAAAACTAAAATATAAATTTAATTTAAGAGAAAAAATAATTTTAACCATATAATTAATATAGAATATTTATTAATTTTATTGATAACTAAATTGTGTTAAAGAATTTAATTGATCACTTATCTTTAATGGTATTTTTCCATTTCAACCATGTTAAGTTGTTCAACGAATCCAATATGATTTAGACCAATAACTTATTCAAAACCATAATAATATATGTTTGAAGAAAAAAAATAGATTTTGGGTGAGTTTATTTAAAATTAGAAAAATAATTCTAAAATAATTTTTTTTATATAAGTTGTTTTTTAAAAAATAGATAAAATTTATTTCTTAAGAAAAAAAATTACTTATTTTAAATAAAAATAATTTATACAAACATAAAAATAAAAAAAAATAGTTATTTTAAAAATTAAGTTTAAATAAACTCATCCTTTTACACTAGCTGAAAATAAGTAAGAGTGTAAGACCACTTGCTAGATTGGTTGTACTGACACTACTAGCTCGCAGGTTTGTGTTCTGTTCTGCTTTGCATTCTCCGCCATCATCGTCATCATCATGCAAGCGCTTCATTCCCCCACCCTCCGCACTTCTCCCTTGGACCCTCTTCGGGGCCCCAACAATGCCGCCGCCAAGCGACGCGCCTCCTCTGCCAAGCGCGTGTTCTTCGTGTCCGCCACGGTGGCGCCGAAGGTGTCCGCCCCGCAGCGGCAGAAGGACTCGAAGAAGCGCGTGGTTATCACGGGAATGGGGCTCGCGTCGGTGTTCGGGAACGACGTGGAGGGGTACTACGAGAAGCTTCTCGCCGGCGAGAGCGGCATCACCCCCATCGACCGCTTCGACGCCTCCAAGTTTCCCACGCGCTTCGGCGGCCAGATCCGCGGCTTCTCCGCCGAGGGCTACATCGACGGCAAGAACGACCGCCGCCTCGACGACTGCCTCCGCTACTGCATTGTCGCCGGCAAAAAGGCCCTCGAAAACGCCGACCTTGCCCCAGACAACCACTCCAAGGTCTCAGATCTATTCTCTCTTCCCACATTTCCTTGTTATTTTGTTAGTTTACATTTCCGAGAGACAATCCTTTTTGAGGCACCGTGAGACACTAAATGTTAAATAGTCTCTCTCAGAGACAATTCTGTTAGAATCGGACGCTAAATATAGACACTTATTTGAATGGAATTTGAACCTTGATTCGCTATTGCTTATTCATTTTTTTTCTTATGGAAAACCCTATTTAACTTGAATTTGTGACTCTGCAGATTGATAAGGAGCGTGCTGGTGTTCTTGTAGGCTCCGGAATGGGAGGTTTAACGGTGTTTTCTGACGGTGTTCAGGCTCTGATTGAGAAGGGGCACAGGAAGATAACGCCGTTTTTTATTCCGTATGCCATTACTAACATGGGTTCGGCTTTGCTTGGGATAGACCTTGGGTTCATGGGTCCCAACTATTCTATATCCACGGCTTGTGCTACCTCCAACTATTGCTTTTATGCTGCGGCGAACCATATTCGGAGAGGGGAGGCTGATTTGATGATTGCGGGTGGGACTGAGGCTGCCATTATTCCAATTGGGTTAGGGGGTTTCGTTGCTTGCAGGGCGCTTTCGCAGAGGAATGATGACCCCAAAACTGCTTCCAGGCCGTGGGATAAGGACCGTGATGGCTTTGTTATGGGCGAAGGTGCTGGAGTTTTGGTAAGGCTGCATTCACCTTGTGTTCATCTTAATCAGTGTAGAGCTTGTTTGGATAAACTTGGCCGTAAGGGCTTATAATTCAAGAAAATAGGAAGGTGAAATGAATTCGGTTTCAACTCTTGAGTTAAAATCAACTTATCTATTTAACTTTTATAGAAGCTCTCTTGTCTAACTTCTCCAAAAGCTGTGGTGCATAAGTTGATTTTAACTTATTGAAGAAACTCAATTCGTTTTACTGTACTTACGGAAAATTTATCCAAATATGGTCTCAAGCAGCATAATTGTATGTTTTTTTGAAGATATTTTATGAAGAGATTGCTATGTTGCATGCATTTTTTTGTTCTGTGCAAGTTAATTTTTAAATCTTAAAGTGTTATAATAACTTGGCAGGTAATGGAGAGCTTGGAACATGCCATGAAGCGAGGCGCACCTATTATTGCTGAATACTTGGGAGGTGCTGTTAACTGTGATGCTTATCACATGACTGATCCAAGGTCTGATGGACTTGGTGTGTCTACATGCATTCAGAGCAGCCTTGAAGATGCGGGTGTGTCACCAGAGGAGGTACTATTTTACTCCTTGTACCACTCTTCTTCTTTTGTTGGTAATTTTATCTGGTAAAAGGATTGTTGGTTTCTCTTCTCCTGCTTTATTGTGTTTCTCCTCAGTATGTCTCCCTAGTTGACTCTACTTCTCTGATACCTACTTACCTTGCTTGCATATTCTATGTGTTATCAATATCTTTTTCATGATACAATGGTGGATGGCATGGCATGCATGTATAGAGATGGTAAACATATTTTATAAAGTTGCTGCTATGTATTATAATTTGAGTAGGTCTCCAAGATTTTCTTTTCTAGCATTGAAGTTTGGATAAATGACAGCAGGGAAGTTAGATAATTATTTAGATCCAATTACATAGGTTAGGATGCTCATTATGTTTATTAAATGTGTATCTTCCTTGTCAACCAGTAATGGGTGCTGCATGGTTAACAAGTATGTTAGAAAACTACCCGTAAGGCAGGTTTACCATAGGAAGAAAGGGAAAGAGGGAAGAGAAATAGCACCTTGAGTGAGTAATACCAGCAGGCAGAGAGTGGCATAACTGCCTACACATGTGGCAATGGATATGGGAAGGTGGGAGAACTCTCTACAGGAGGGGAGAACCGAGAAAAAGGTAAGATAGACCATAGATCTGTGTAGTGAGAGACCAAGGTAAGTCTTGGGGTCTAACTGTTTTCCATTATATAGTTTGTCAGTTTCTCTCGAAATTCAGGGTACTAGTACTGATATTGCACCAAGATCGATAACAGAGTAACATATACAGTGTACATTTTCTGGGTGATCTGGCCCAGTTTCTAACTTTCTATCAACTGCTCTTTGAGATCCCTATTTTGGGAGCTGTGAATGGTGAATGTGCAAATGGAAGGTTTGATAGAAGCTCTGGAGAAAGGCTCCAACAAAAGCTTTGAAAGAGCTTCAAGAAGCTTGAATGAGGAATGATGAAGGAGCCCAAAATGTAAGTTTTGACCACAAGAAGGATCTCATGATTTAGGATTGAAATCTTGGGATAAGGGTTGGAAGATGAAGGGAGAAATGGGGGATCACAGGGAACCAAGCACATCCATCAATTGCCTAATGCCTCTGCTGGGCTGAGTTTTGGTATAATGCCAACCATGTAACTCTACTAAATTCTCTCCTTTCAAATCTTTCTATGGTGTTGTGTACCCTTTTTACTGAGAGGAACTGGAGATATTTCCATAGGGGTAAATATCATTAAACTATGAAGGGAAACCATAAAAAAACTTCGTACCCCATTGCCCAGAACCATATTCTGGATAAATTGAAATGCATTTGGTTGAGGCTCTGAGCATAATGTAGCCATGTGCAGATACGGAAATCAGGGAAATTGTTTATGAAATTGGCAAAGTTGTGTACCTGAAGATTCATCCCTATAGAGTACAATCCTTAGTCCCAAACCAAAAGGGTTAGAAAGAAACTCATTCCTCGGTACTGTGGTCCATATAAGGTGCTGGACTGGGTGGGACTTTTATAAGCTGAAAATTCTAGAGGACAATCACGTTCAACCTGTATTTCATACAGTAGGGATGATTGGAAACTCAAAGTTCAACCAAATAAGGCCTTAAATATCAGGATTAGCATAGATGACATTATTGATGTTCTGGTGATGTGTCAGAAACTTCCCGACTTTCTCCTAGAGGACAAGGTGAAAATGCATGGGTACCCATAACACAACTGTACCAATTACCAAAGCGAGAGGAGGCAGAGAATTTGTACCTCATGTGAGCAAAGTTCTCAAGAGTCTACACATGCTTGTGGAGGCTCCATAAACATGACTTGTAGACTCAATTTATAAATTCTAAAGGGTTTTACCAATTACAAAAATAATATTAAAAAACTCAACTAAAGTATCCAAACAAAATATTATGCTATAAAATAATAAATATCCAACATTCTAACTTCATAATATAGCAAACCATAATAACAAAGCATGGTAATACAAGTTAAAGTTTATACATAAAATGACCAAATCAAAAGTTTGTAAGGTAAAAACAATTTGGAATTCAGACAGAACCCAGTTGTAAACAATTTAGCTTAGACACCACAAGGGATAATCAAGTGGGTAATCAAATGTTCAGTGTTAATCAAACTTTGCCCAATTTCTCCAAGCTAGTGAGGGGAGGGGAGGCACAGCACAGCACAATAGGGGAGAAGGGTAGGCACCACAACACAAATTCCATTTAACATTGATTTTAAGCTTTCAAATATGGTAGGTTTATTTCAACCACAATAAGGGGGCAACACGGCACAATAGCGAACAATGACCCTTTGTTCCCTATTGTGCCGTGTTGCAAATTGTTGGGGGATAGTCTTAGCTGGCAGGTTGTAATCGTCATAGGTATGTTGTTGCAGATTGTGGTTGGTCATTGTTGTCAGAGGTTCCTGTTAGGTTGTTTGACATTGCACTTGCACCAAGAACACAGATGCAGCAGGAACTTTTAGGTTGTCAGAGGAAAAAGAATAGGCAATAATGATCTGCATAGTGAGAGAATCAGAGGGAGAGAGCAAGGACTCTTTTATAGTTTTATGTGTTGTGCTATTTGTCTTCCATTTTGTGAGTTATGTTCATCTTTTTCTCTTGTAATTAAGTGTGCGATACTAATATTACACAATTACACTGATATCAGTTGCAAACCGATAATATACAGCATGTGTAATTGTGTACCACCTATTTTTTCTGAGATTTGGTTCAGTTTCTCTTAGAGTGATGCCAAGTAATCAGAATGTGTAAGAAAAACAGTACTATTAAAACATAAATTAAAATATCTATCTGAAAGTAAGGCCCAGGCTGTAGTGACTTATGCAAATAATGCTTTAGTACCCAGTTACTCTCATCATTCCAAGAGAGGAGCTTAAGTCACTGATGGAACTAAAAGGATATTTGTAATGCCATTGCTGTATGATTTTTTTTCTTTCTGGAAGTTAGTCTTAATGTTTGGTTAATTTATTTTTATATATTTTACTTCTGATTCATCCTTACCATAAATTAGCAAAGTGAAAGCATAACAATTGCTTCTTTTCAGGTCAACTACATAAATGCACATGCAACTTCCACTCTTGCTGGAGACTTGGCAGAGATCAATGCTATTAAAAAGGTTTTCAAGGACACTTCTGGAATCAAAATTAATGCAACCAAGGTATTATCCCACTATTGACTTTTATGTGCTGGTGAAAGCTCTGTTTTCTTCTAGACTATAAAGCATTATATTTGATTAATTCCTTGGCCATGAACTGATGTACATGCTCTTCGTTTTGTATCAGTCTATGATAGGGCACTGCCTTGGTGCAGCTGGGGGTTTGGAAGCCATTGCCACAGTGAAAGCCATAACAACAGGATGGCTGCATCCAACAATCAATCAATTTGTATGTATACGTAATATTTTAGGGTTATGATTATTATGACTGATAACTTTTGTATTGTAAATTGTTATTTATCATTGACAGTGTTTTTCACCTATCTTTAGCCATGTGGGCTCTATTTCTTGGTATGGCAAAATTGTTTCTGAAATTATTGGAGATCATACCTAGGAATTTGCATGCCTTCAATGTATACGGGAGCTCATTGTAACAATGTGAGAATTATTTCACATGTTAGACTTGTCATTTTAATATAGGGGTGGTTAGTTTGAGGTGTTTGAGCCAGACCATAGTGAAGATCAAGCTAGTATTAATTTTCACCATACTATTAAAAAGTCAAGTAGTATTGTGTTGCTGGGTGACTGGAGGGGGCAGAAATAGTTGTGGTTTTAATCAAAGCAGTTAGGAAAATATTATGTCCTTTAATTGTCCCATTTTGCCTTTGAGAACCATACAGAATCATTCAGTTTGATTTTCTCGCAGCAATGTTTTTTAATTTTAAAGTTAAAATATGTACTTGGTCTTGAATGCAGAACCCAGAACCTGCAGTTGATTTTGATACAGTGGCAAATGTCAAGCAGCAGCATGAAATCAACGTTGGTAAGATTCTAAATAATTCAATAACCAAAGTGCCCCCCACATGATACAGGCCATGATTTGGACAGCTAATTGGTGATTCTTTTTTATTTCAGCCATTTCAAATTCATTTGGATTCGGTGGACACAACTCTGTGGTAGCATTTTCTGCTTTCAGGCCTTGATTGCCCAGCTTAGCTTGTCTGAACTTTATGTAGAACACGGGTTTAAGTTAATTGAAATTTTGTTCTCTCTACATCATTGAGGCTATTTATTCTATCTGAGTTCGTCATATATAAAAGCTGTAGGCCTGTAGTTGTTCATTTTGTGCCTAATTGTGACTTGACAATTAGCTATAAGACTGTTTTGTTGTAGAACATTTTGAATATAGCTCGAAGATTTCATTATTTGGAGGTATGCAGCAGCGGATAGAATGTCAAAACTCAAATTCTTAAGCATTCTTCCTTATTGTAGCATCAGGGGTTTATTTGAATCTCACTTGATCGGCTTCTTGAATACATGCTTATACAACATTATTTCAGAGGGGTTTCATGAGTGATGACTTTCAAGATAAATTTGTAATCTATGAAAAGCAGTAATTTATAAATCACGTCTTTGTACTAATGCATATGGATTAATCGTTTTTTTTCTTGTGGAATTCGCCATGGAACTGCTGTCAACGACAATTAGACAAAGAAAAAAATAAAAATGATTGCACATTTTTGTGTACGCCATTTTTTCCAGCTGCTAGATGTACAATTTTCTGCCGTTAATTAATTACTAACCTCCGTAAAAATTTAATACAGAACTTGTTGGGCTATATATCAGTCTTCTATATAATGTAAGTTGCTTCATTGCATTATAAAAAAAAAAGCACTTACAGATATTATTGTGTTTCAACTTATTTAATCTGAAGCAGAATACTGTTCAGGGTATTAAACAAAATATTTAATAAAGGTTTTTTGTAATTATTTAAGTAAAAGTACATAAATATAATTATCGACTTGTGTCAATATGTTTTATTTTTAATAGTTTATGTTTAAAGAGTTATACCACTGATAGTTTTATAATAACTTATAAATGAGATATTTTAATTTTAAAATTACTTTTATTATATATTTTACCATTATTTAATACTTTCTTCAAAGAAAAATAAAAGCAACACCCATCCAATGAAAAATCATCTTAGATTGTATTAAATTTAAATTTAAATTTTAAATTGAATGGATGATTAATTAAAAATTTGAAATAATTGAATTGAATAACTTTTTTATTTATTTAAAATTGATCCAATTCAATTAATGAACATAGGTTAATGAACATCATAAACTCTATCAATTTTTGACACTTTATCTAGAAGTTACAATAAACACTAAGAAGTAATTTCAGTAAAGATTTTATCTGTATCAATTTCAGTCATGATTGGATGTGTTAATACATCAAGTAATTTCAGTAAGAATTTAACATTTCATCAAATGTGTTCTTGGACAACCATCCAATGCCAATCTTGTGAATATTCACACCTTGAAAATATTTTGTTTTGTTTAAAAAGTAATCATGAAACTTGATCGAATCCGATAATTTGCATTAGATTTCTCTCTGAGATTGAATCCAATTGTGAAACAATGAAACCACACTCACCTATTAGAGCATTATTATAGGCTAAAATAAATTTTTGGTTTCTTATTTATATTTTAGATTTTAATTTGATTTCTTATGTCTTTAAAGTTTTATTTTGGCCCCTTAAAGTTTATTCATTATACCAAATTGATTTTTTTTGTCAAATTTTTACATTAATTTGATTAACTTGGTAACAAATGACAAATTATAAGAGATGTCATGTCAGCCAAAACATTGTTAATAGTAAAAACTAATGAAATAACAAATTTGGTTTAAAAATGACACTATAAGGAATCAAATTAAAAAAAAATTAACTTAAGAGACTAAAGGGAAACATAAAATATAAATAAGATATAAAAATTATATTTAAACCATTATTATAAAAACAGAGAAAATATTGAGGATTGGAAATAGGGAAAAACGTGCAAAAAGATGAAGTTTTAAAAGCTACAGTTTGGGCCATGAAGTAAAAAAGCCCAAGAATAGCGTGAACTTATTAACCATAAATCGGCCCGACCCACAGTGGACCAACCATTTTCCCGCCACAACGAGAGCATGAGGCTCCATCTTCCCGCCAAATACAAAGCCCTTGTTAGCGCCAAAAAAAAGGAACCACCATCTTCGTTTTCTTTCATTCTTCTATTCTTCTAAATCACCATTACTCTCTCTCTCTCTCTCTCTCTCTCTCTCTATCGTTTCAGAGGCTTCGACAATGGATTTGAGCGAAGAAGTTAGGGCAGCTCACAAGCGAGAATTCTCCGATTTCTTGGATCAAGATGTATGTCCCAAACATTCTGTATTCTCGTTTGTGTTACTTTCTCCTTCTTCATTTCTAACGAGTTTGTGTTGAATCATTAGGTCGGGAAGGGCATATACATGGACGAAATCAAAACCCTAATCAACCTCAAGCGCCACCGCCTTATCGTCAACATCTCCGATCTCCACAACTTCCGCGACTTGGGTAACAGGTTAGCACATGTGCTTTTGTTTTACACTTTCAAGTTTCAGTTTTGTTACTGTAGAATTTGATTCTGTTTGCCAAGTTAGTTATGCGATTGATGTTATTCCTTATATATATACATATGTATATGTATATGTATATATATATTTTTTGGTGTTATGCAGGATTCTGAGGAGTCCAAGTGAGTACATGCAACCGTTCTGTGACGCGGTCACGGAGGCTACTCGTGCTATTGATCCTAAGTATTTGAAGGAAGGGGAACAAGTGCTTGTGGGATTTGAAGGCCCTTTTGTTTCTCGCCGTGTCACGCCCAGGGATCTTCTCTCTCAATTCATAGGTTCCATGGTCTGTGTTGAGGGCATTGTCACCAAATGTAAAATTACTCTGCCTTATTTTTTTTTTGTCCTTTTTTTAGTTGTTGTCTATGGTTTAAATGATTGACTGCACCCAATTTCTCATGAAATTAGGTGATAAAGTGTCTGTGAATTAAGTTCACTATCTTTTTCCTCTCTGAATTGTTTATTCAATTGCTTCCTGATATTTAAAAGGGTTTAATTTGACTTTGAGAATGATATTTTACTTTTGGTTATTTTGAGGCAATGCATGTTTTTTGTTCAAGGATTTTAACTTTTGTCATGGGTATTGGTTATATAACCTTTCTTTCTCTCTTTCGTTCTATTTGTTTTTTTAGGATACAAGTGTACAGTGTACTACTTCATAATTTTGTTTGACATGCAAAGCTTTTATTTTAATGACAAGTTAATACCGTTTATGCTTAAGTTGCTCTTCGTGTGTCTTGAGTGGCATGTTATGCATTATGCTATGTGATGATGATGGCAATATGAAGATCTTTTACTGGTTAAAGTTTGTCATCTCTTTCTTTTACAAGCAGCAGTTTAGTTTTATCTTTAGGTTGTTCTTTTTCCTCATTGATTCCTTTCTTTCTGTTTCATTTGGCATATATTTACAAACACAGCTCTATATTTGAGAACAAATACTCTGGTTTAATGGATCTTACCTTTTATTTTTATTTATAGGTTCTCTTGTAAGGCCAAAGGTTGTTAAAAGTGTTCATTTTTGCCCCACCACCGGAAGCTTCACTTCTCGCGAATATCGTGATATTACATCTAATTTGGGTTTGCCCACAGGATCTGTTTACCCTACAAGGGTAATCTAAAGCTCCTTGATGTCTAATATAATTTATAATCACCCGACAATGAAATTTACTGATTAAAGCTTTGTGGTAGGATGAAAATGGGAACTTACTCGTGACTGAGTTTGGGCTGTGCAAATACAAAGATCATCAAACTTTGTCCATTCAAGAAGTTCCTGAGAATTCTGCTCCTGGTCAACTCCCAAGAACAGTGGATGTCATTGCAGAAGATGACCTTGTTGATTCTTGCAAGCCTGGAGATCGAGTGGCAATTGTGGGGATATATAAGGCTCTTGCAGGGAAAAGCAAAGGAAGTGTGAATGGAGTATTCAGGTAGCTCCAGAAAATATACTGACATAACTCCTTTTCACTCCGTTGCTTTTTTGAACAGAAACTTGATTGACTGATGTTCATGCAGGACTGTTCTCATAGCCAACAATGTTTCTCTTCTCAACAAAGAGGCTAATGCACCAATCTACAGTGCTGAAGATGTCAAAAGCATTAAAGAGATAGCTGCAAGAGATGATGCATTTGACCTGCTAAGTAATTCACTTGCACCATCTATATATGGGCATTCTTGGATAAAGAAAGCAGTGATTTTGTTGATGCTTAGTGGGGTGGAGAAGAACTTAAAGAATGGCACTCACTTGCGAGGGTTAGTATTTCCTCGTGATCTTGTTTCTGTTAGTTTTTTTTTTTTTTTTGTCAGCTACTTTTCTGTTAGCTGAAGTTGGTATTATTGAAATCCAAGTTGGTCGGCTCCTTTTCTC
Source organism: Glycine max (assembly GCF_000004515.6). NCBI lineage: Eukaryota > Viridiplantae > Streptophyta > Magnoliopsida > Fabales > Fabaceae > Glycine > Glycine max. The sequence continues at coordinate 32,324,030 of NC_038241.2, forward strand.
TTAATATAAGATTGTAATGTTCGCCTGTCTTGCTTCTTTAGTGACATTAACATGATGATGGTTGGCGATCCCTCTGTTGCCAAGTCTCAACTCTTGAGAGCAATTATGAACATTGCTCCCTTGGCCATATCAACCACAGGCCGGGGTTCTTCTGGGGTTGGTTTGACAGCTGCAGTTACTTCAGATCAAGAAACTGGTAAATCATTCGTCTTGGGCTATATATATGCATAATTCTATTATTACATCTGTCATCTAAGCAAAAATTGTAATTTCTTTCTTCTAGGAGAAAGAAGGCTTGAAGCTGGGGCAATGGTTCTTGCTGACAGAGGTGTTGTCTGCATTGATGAATTTGACAAGATGAATGATCAAGATCGTGTTGCTATACATGAAGTTATGGAGCAGCAGACTGTGACTATTGCCAAAGCAGGTATCCATGCATCACTTAATGCCCGGTGCAGTGTGGTTGCAGCTGCAAATCCCATTTATGGAACTGTAAGTGGCATTATGCGGGAAATTTGCTGTGAAGTTTAAACTACCAAAGTTCCTGATGTTGTACCGAACATTTAATTTTTTTTCTTCTAAATAGTGGCTTTTATTGTGCAATTCTACAGTATGATCGTTCATTGACTCCAACCAAAAATATTGGACTCCCAGACTCCTTGCTTTCTCGATTTGATCTACTGTTTATTGTGTTAGATCAAATGGATCCTGATATTGATCGTCGAATATCAGAGCATGTCCTTCGTATGCATCGATTTCGTTCTGCTGTTGATGGAGGTAGATAAGCAGTTTTCAAATGCCAGGGACGTGCTTATACTAGAGAATTCTTTTATTCAAATTAACTTAACAATGTAGGTGAGGCAGTGCTTCATGGGAGCTCGAGATATGGAAGAGAAGATGAAGCTGATATGGACTCATCTGTTTTTGTCAAATATAACAGAATGTTACATGGGAAGAAAACTGGAAGGGGTCAAAAACGTGATACGCTTACAATTAAGTTTCTTAAAAAATTTATCCACTATGCTAAGCATAGGATTCAACCTGAACTTACTGATGAGGTGATGTGCCTTTCTTGTTACTATTAGCAATTCCATTTTTCTTAATTTATAATGAATTCCCTTTAATATTTTGCACTTTATCCATGTTAATGGGAATTTTGGTCTGCTATATTTATGTTACAATTGCCATAGCTGAATGCTTCTTCTCAAGTCTGATTATTTTCAATGGTTGTTATGCTTCTGATCCAATCCATTATTATATAGACATGTGACTAGCTTTAATTTAACATCAATTGACTTTGTCCACAGGCATCTGAGAACATTGCCACGGCCTATGCTGAGCTCAGAAATGCAAGTTCAAATGCAAAGGTTAGCATTGGGAATTGAAATTGACTCTAAACATACAAGCCATTGTACTAAGTAGTTTTTTTATTGATATTATGCTGGCTTTATGCAGACTGGAGGAACACTTCCCATAACTGCCAGAACTTTAGAAACCATAATACGTCTCTCAACAGCTCATGCCAAATTGAAGTTGAGCAGAGAGGTACTTGACTTGGCATGTACTCTATAGTGGTCTCTTCTCTGCTATTTATAATATAGTGAGATACCTGTCCATTTTGATAACAAGTTCAGGGGTAATGTCAATTAACCTTTTGGTCTTTCTTGCAAGTTTTGCTTGGATAACTCTTTCCAAGCTAAATTATGGTTCTCAAAATTAGTATTTTGGCTGGTGGATGTTAGGAGTAGCATGCTGTTTACTTTTAACCAAAAATAATGTTGGTATCTCCATTAAGTTAACATTTGAAAAAACAACTTTTTTTTAAAGGAAAAAAAATCTCCTTAACTACACTTTTTGTTTGTTACAATGCTATTCTGCTTATAAGTTTTAACTGGTAGTACTACAACAGCGTGTGTTTTCATTGTTGTGTTCAGTAGACTTTCTTATTGAGCCAGCACTTGTCTTGTCAGGTTTCAAAGTCTGATGTTGAAGCTGCTTTGAAGGTTCTAAATTTTGCAATATATCACAAAGAACTAACAGAAATGGAGGAGCGTGAGCAAGAGAGGGAGAGAGAGCTGGACAGGAAGCGCAAGGCTGATCATGATGAAAATGATGGTCCTGATCATGGTCCTAAAGATAGAAGAGGTCCTAAAGATAAAAGACGGTGAGCAATAATCTATACTCATTGGAAAAGATAAATAGATTGCAGACATCTTTTCATTCTAATCACCATAATTGGCTTACAAGAAAATTCATTTATTACCATATTCTATACCAAAAACTAAATTAGCATGCTTACATAAGACTTCAATGTTGCCATGTAAATATTAAGGGGGTTGATGTCTAGATTTCTTAAAAGATATTTGGCCATTAATGAACTATCAACTCATCTTGTCTTTTTTATTTTGGCTAGGTCTACATCAACAGATGCCATGGATGTAGATGATAACTCAGCAGCTCAAGCTGCTGTTGGACTCACCCCTGAAAGGTTGGTCAACTGTCAATTCCTATATCGCAGTTTTGTTTTCTTATATTCCTGTCTCTGCTCTACCTGTTTCAGACGTAAAATATCTTTCTATTGACTTGCAGAATTGAAGAATTTAATTCTCTATTTAATCAGCATATGCATGCCAACCGCCTGGACCAAATAACTGTTGTAAACTTAGTGAATGTTATCAACAGAGGGGAAGATCCACCATCTTACAGTGCTGCAGATGTACTACTCCTATTAGAGGTATGATCTTCTGATGTATTTCTGGTGCCACCTTCCCAACATGAACTCCGTTAATGGTGTATTTTCTGAAATTTAGAGGTTGCAAGATGACAATAGAGTCATGATAACTGATGGAGTGGTGCATATGATATCATAAAATGTAAGATTGTTTTCACAATCTCTTTACGAAGATTCAGACAGGTATGCAATTTTATAAACGGATTATTTTATTATCGTTAATGGATCAGATGCTTGTCTTCATAATTCACTTTTAAACAAGACTTAGTTACATCTCTTAACATAACTTATGCTTTCAAAAAAAAGTTACACCTCTTAACAATTGATTCTTGTAGACATCAAATCTGAAAACAAAATTATATTAAATGATGAGCGCATTAGTTTAATCTGATGTGCGTGTTTACAAAATTTGCAATTACAAAACTTCATTTGCATTTTAACAAACTACGGATGAATTTCAGGGAGCAGAATTTGCTGCTAGGGTATTATGTAGCTTACACCGGAGGGAGACTTGAGAAGGAATTGCAATTTTCAGAACTCTTTGCTAACACTTCAACAAGGAAATATCGTGTGATTGCATTGGCATCCTCTTCATAGAATTCTTTAAGTTATAATGAACTTTGTCGTCCCTTAAGAGAGTTTTTTTTTTTGTCCATAATTTGATACTGGCCTTATCTTTATGTATTTCAGTGCTGCTAACTGCCAAGTATGCGTGTAAACAAGGCTTTAGAAATGACTATTTTTGGTCTCCATAATTTAATGTTCCGCCACTTGTGATACTTTTGATTGACACCTAATAAGATATGGTTGGCTTAAATATTCAGTAAAATTAACCGAGAATTGAAAAAAAAAAAATGAAGCTTATGACGTGGGTTCAATTCAATTCAATTCAATTATAGACTTATGACTTGTACCATATACTTATCCCACCTTGCAACTCCTATCTGCTTACCCGACTACCTTCCTTACTCTTGGCAAATGGTAACCGGATTTTAACGTACCTGATAACATTAATCAGGTCACACACTGAATATTTTGATACTAGAATTCAGAACACCGTTAAAGTTGTAATGTCTATTCAAGAACATGATCTATTCTGTAACTGAGATATTGATTGGAATGTAGTCAGTAAGTGAAATTAGGATCTTGCCTTCAGTACGATTACAATATTACCTTTCATATGAGCTCTAGCACACTTAACAGTAGAATTCAGTCCAAATGAACACATGTAATGTAATTCATAAACTCGTAATGAATAGCGTAATACTAACATACACTGCTAGGAATTGTATCAAGTTATCTATTTAAGCCGTTATTAAAAATTAAACACACCAATCATTAGATTTTCAAACGATATCTACCTCCGTTTGTAGACATTTAAATTTGAATCTTCATTTCTACAAGGCATTTTTAAGTTTTCTTGCATTAATTATTATTATTTTATTTATCAAAATATCCTTAATTATAGTGATCTAACTATAGTTAATTATCCTTACAGGATTATTAACATGGCTCATTGTTCCTTTCTTTTAAAAAATACCAAATTCATGCGACATTTGTAATAATTTTGTTGTGTCAGGGTTGGCACTTCATAGGCTGATTGAATCATTCTGATTTCTGGACCGCGTGCGTATAAACGTCAAAAGGCTAATATTTAAAAACAGTAATTAATTTAGCTGCCAGTTATTTTTCTGGAAGTTACTGTATCGCCAGAGACGAACGAGGGAAGAGACATTAATATAACGAAATAATTCCACATATTAAATAGTTCTGAAATAGTATTCTTAAAATATAACTAAGCTTGTTAAAAAAAACAAGTTCAATAATTAATATACAATTCGTGTGGGTTCCTCAGAAGAGCGTGCATGTTACGAGGAGCTAACAGAGGAAAAGTATATCAATTTTGTTGCTCCACAGGACCACAATCCTATCCAAGGACATCGAGGATAAGTATCTGGTTTTTGTAAGGTGGAACATAAGCATATCCGATTAATGAAGTAAATGTGGAAATGAAGTACTACTCTTAATGATCATAATCCAAAAAGAGAATTAGGGTCATAGAATAAGTGACCAGGCATAAACTGTAACCAAAACTATGTTCATCTAGTTGCCTTTTCATGTTTCAGGTAAAAAAAAAAATCCAAAATTTAAACAAGGAAGTTATCTCCTTGTCAACTGACGATAACTACTCAATCAAGAGTCTAACCAAGGACAAGAAACTTCTAAATCACCCTAATCCCTGAAACTTCCCGAGAAGAGAGGGTTGCTCCAGAGACCAATTTGTGGGAAGGAGGAAATGAAAGAAGGCAGCAATATATGTGACATAATTGTGCCAACATCAAGAGTTTATTTGTCAAACTCCCATATAACCCCTCCATCTTCTGCAATACCAAAACAAAAGACCATGATGCAACCTCTAATTTAAAATTTGAACAAATAAGAGTTAAGCCATTAATTTTCAAATTCAAATAACTAAAACCTTGTAATTTTTAACATAGATATCAGCCTCTGAAAGTTGATATACATATATACGAGATAGTCATAAACGCAAAGCAAGCTAGCTGAAGATACATTGAACATCACAAAATACATATTATGAACATTTATAGCTTGGCAACTAAAAACTTTCCATACCTTGTCTGGATGAACTTTTTCATAGACAATTACAGGGGGAAAAAAAGGCAAAATGAACTGAATTTTTTCCACAAATTAAAATCAACTTATGCAATTTAACTTTTATAGAAGTTCTTTCATCTAACTTCTCCAACTGAGATGCATAATTTGATTTTAACTTATGGGATCATCTCAAATTATTTTACTTTTTTAAGTTCTTCTCTGATAAGTGTTTATGGAGAAGGTTAACTAAATTGGGTCATAGTCTAAAAAGAATATGTAGAGCCCTGTCCAATAGTAGTGAAGTTTCTAGGTGCCAAATGCTATTCCATTCGGTTGGGCAATTTGTTTCTTAAAAAATTGATGATTGGGTTGAAAATTTTAAGATGTAACTAGCTCCCATGAGAGTAGTTGTTCACTCAACTTTGGCAGTACTTTAGGAGCATTAGAAAAATCAGAAATCGCTTCCAAGAAGTAAGGCCTTTCATCATTTTAAAATTACAAAAATCAGGGCTAACAAGATTGACTGAAATGACATTTTTGTAATTTCAACGATTAAACAGATGTTTACTAATCTGGTGCACCACGTTCAACAAAATCTAGATGTCCAAACCTAAATTGAGAGTCTAATAACAAAGGAAGCGAAGGGGAGAGAAATACCTTTAACTTTCTTTTCAATCCAGGTCTCAATAAGCATTCCAGCAGCTACACCACCACCAATGCATGCGCTGCAGAATAAAATGGCCTTGGGCAGCGGCCATCGTGGAAGGAAATAGAATTCAGGAATTTCCCTAACTTTCTTCGGTAATCGTTTCTTCAATGCAGGTTTAGCACTCGGATTTTGCTGCATCTCGCCACCAACGGCTTTCCAATCCACCCCTTTGAATGGATCTTTCGCATCTTCGCTTCCCATAATGCCGATACTCTAAACCTCAGAATTAACTGCAACCAAAAGGAAATAAAAATCACTTGGTTTTTCAAACAGAACACTGAGATAAAGAAAGAATAACAAGAAAATCCAATGAGATTGAGTGAAATACCAAAAACTTTGGAAGAAGCAAGAGCTGAGCTGAAGGGGAAGAAGAGATATTAGGGTTTGCTTTTCCAATACAGAATAGGAATGTAAGGCACTAATATTCCAGCCAACCAACAAACAAACATTATGTATTATTCTCCTTTCACATTATCGAAAAATTCAAAGTCTTTATCCGGCTAAAGCAAAAATACTATTACCGTTCTCAATCACTGCGACGGTGCTTCCAGTTCCAGACGCCGGTGAGGGAGTGAGGCTTTCCTTTCAATTGAAGTGGTGACTGAGGGTTCTCTCTTCTCTGTTTTGTGAAAAAAATTTGTCCAAGCCAAAAACGACGCCGTTTAGTTTTTTTGAAAAAAAAAATTGCTTGACCCTAACGTATCGCGTGATTGGTTCACGTGGCACGGTTATAACGTCTTGTTTGGGGAGGCTGGAAATTACAAGAATAATCTGGGTTCCACGGTGATGTCATGTCAATGGCTGCAACTCTCACTGCTGTAAGAATTCCCACTTTCCACCAACGCCATCTCAAACAACACTTCACGGCACCCTCTTCCTCTTCCTTACGCCTCCTCAATCTCGCAAAGGTAACAACTAACAACACATTACACCACAATCTTGTCTTCTTCTTTTTTTTTTTTTTCCTTTTCCTTTCCAGCATATGTGCATGTCAAAAACACACACTTGCCCTCTTATTTATTTTATGTTAGATGGAAGGAAGTGAGATCAGTGAGCAAGTAGTAGGGGAGGATTTGGGAGCAAAGAAGAAAGTTTTTGTAGCTGGAGCCACTGGTAGCACTGGCAAAAGAATCGTTGAGCAGTTACTGGCAAAGGGTTTTGCTGTTAAGGCTGGGGTTAGAGACATCGACAAGGCCAAGACAACCCTTTCCTCTGCCAACCCATCTCTTCAAATTGTAATCTTGTTCGCACAATAAGTGATTTTTTTTAATTATTGAGCCTAAACATTGGAAATTTGGTGTATATGCAATATGGTGTGTATGTGGTGCAGGTGAAAGCTGATGTCACAGAGGGTTCTGATAAGCTAGCTGAGGCCATTGGTGACGATTCAGAAGCAGTAGTATGTGCCACAGGCTTTCGCCCGGGGTGGGATTTACTTGCTCCCTGGAAGGTTTGTCAAAGTTCTGTGATGTCTTGATAGTGTAATTGTAATGATTAAATGTATTACTATTTTATGTTAGTGTGGCTCACTTTTAATATCGGCGGGGATTAACCAGTGTCATTGGTTTGGTTTGGTTTAAAAGAAAAATAGGTTGTGGTAATTCAGGTTGATTGTATAGAGGAATAAGTTTGTAACTTTTATTTATGAATTTGATATTAGTTTACAGTGATATATATACAAGTGAACAACCCTAATATGTAGTGAATCAAGCTACCAATCTCCTAATAATTCTCAACAAATCAGAATTGGAAATAACAGATTTGCACAGATTTGCACGGCTAAATAATTAAAAGAATTGAAAACTAATTATTATTATTGATATCCTCCCGCAAGTTGTATAATCTGGATGAGAGATGCAACTTGGACAGTAGCGATTCGAACCGAGGGCGAAGCAGAGGCTTTGTTAGAATATCAGCAAGTTGATCATCGGTAGACACAAAAGACACTCGAAACTTGCCATGTTGAACATGTTCTTGGACAAAGTGGTAGGCTAAGGCTATATGTTTTATCCGAGAGTGGAAGACAGGATTAGCACTGAGATTTGTGGCACCAAGATTGTCACAGTATATGACTGGATTGGCAGTGGGCATGTGACCAAGTTCTGTGAACAAGGAAAGAACCCATAATAGTTCACTAGCCGTGTCAGCCAAGGCTTTGTATTCTGCTTCAGTTGATGATCGAGCAACAAAACGTTGTTTGCGGGAGCTCCAGGAGATGGGAGTGTTACCGAGATACAACAAGTAACCAGTGGTTGAAACATAATCATCCTTGTCACCAGCCCAATCAGCATCCGAGTAGGCATGAAAGGTCAAAGGAGCAGTCGCTGAGATGAAGACTCCTTTGTCACAAGAGCCCGCCAAATATCGGAGCACTCGTTTGAGTGCAGACCAATGCGTCGTTCTTGGATTTTGCATGAACTGTGCGAGTTTGTTAGTGCTGAAGGCGATGTCTGGACGTGTAAGACTCAAGTATTGAAGGCTTCCAACCAGTGTGCGGTACTCATTTGGAGAAGGTAGGAGATCACCAGAATCCTTAAGTAATTGAACACTCGCTGACAAAGGAGTGGATGCTGGTTTTGTATTTGTCATGCCTGATTTATGTAGCAGATCAATGATATATTTCCTTTGTGAAAGAAACATTCCTGCAGCGGAAGGAATTACTTCGACACCCAAGAAATAACTGAGACATCCAAGATCTTTTAACGAAAACCGAGCAGCAAGTGTGGCAATGAGTTTGGACAGCTCTGCAGATGAATTTCCAGTCATAATTATATCATCAACATATACTAATAAGTAAAGTGTAACCTCTGGTTTTTGGTAGATGAAAAGAGATGCATCTGCAGTGGAATTGACAAAACCAAGGGAGAGCAGGAATACGCGAAGCTCCGTATACCAGGCGCGGGGTGCTTGCTTCAGCCCATCGAGTGCCTTTTTGAGGCGACAAACATGATCAGGAAAATTTTTGTTGACAAAACCAGGTGGTTGTATCATGAAGACTTCCTCCTTAAGTGTCCCTTGAAGAAATGCATTGTTGACATCAAGCTGACGTATGGGCCACCCTTGACGAACTGCAAGAGTTAGGACAATGCGAATGGTCACCGGTTTAACAACGGGACTAAAAGTTTATGTATAGTCCCAACCAGGGCATTGGTGAAACCCTTTGGCGACTAACCGAGCCTTGTAACGATCAATTGATCCGTCTGGATTTCGTTTGATTCGAAATACCCATTTACAGCCAACCAAATTTTGATCAGAGGACCGACTGACAAGATCCCAAGTGTTGTTGTGGTGTAAGGCATCAAATTCGGCTTGCATGGCTGAGCGCCAATCAGGGTCGCGAAGGGCCTGGGTGATGGTGTTGGGTTCAATGGGAGAGGAGGCTTGGACATGGAGATTAAGCTTTTGGATGGGTTTGATAATGTTGTTTTTAGACCGAGTGATGATCCCACCTCCATTTGGGTTGACAATGGTTTGGGGTGGTGGAGCAGAGAGTTGCGGGGATGATTGTGAGGTTGGAGGAGGAGATTGAGTGGGGTTTGTGGGTTCGGTGGAGGACTGGGCCATATATGGGGAGTTGGTGATGGATGGGGAGGAAGGGGCAGGAGATGAATCTTCCGGTGGGTTCATGGGTTGTAAGATGGAGAGTTGAAGTGGGCCTGTTTGTTGCTCCGGACTTGGACTAGCGTGAGTTACTAGGGAGTTGAACGGGAATTCAGATTCAACGAACTTCACATGCCGAGAGGTGTAGATCCTTCCTGTTGTGGGATCGAGACACAAATATGCATGTTGATCAGCCGAGTAACCTACAAAAACACACATAGCAGACTTTGGTGCAAGTTTATGGTTAGCATATGGTTTAATCCAGGGAAAACACAAACATCCAAAACACTTTAACTTATGATAATCCGGACTAATGTTGAGCAATTTAGAATAGGGTGATTGGTACCCAAGAATTGGAGTTGGGAGGCGATTTATGAGATAAGCGGCGGTGGTCATGGCGTGAGGCCAACAGGTGAGGGGCAAGCCCGAGTGATGGAGAAGAGAGAGACCGGTTTCAGCAATGTGACGATTCCGGCGTTCTAAAATTCCATTATGTTCAGGTGTATGAGGTGGCGTTATATGATGACTTATACCATGATTTAGTAAAAAAGGGCAAAGACCAATATATTCGCCACCATTATCTGTGTAAAGAATTTTTATTTTGTGATGATAGAAATTTTCAACTAGCGATTTAAATTTTGGAAATATAGTTTGCACATCAGATTTTTGTTTCATTGGATATAGCCAAATATAGCGAGTAAAATGATCAACAAACATGCAATAATAGCGAAGACCATCAATTGATAAAATAGAAGTCCAGACATCAGAGAAAATTATTTCTAATGGATAACAAGATTTAAGAGTGGATTCATGGAATGGAAGTTTATGACTTTTGCTAATTTGACACGAGTTACAATCGGATTGCGGAAATTTATTTGAGCCTAAGGAAAAATGTTTCTGAACAAATTTGAAAATAGAAGATGAAGGGTGCCCAAGCCTATGATGCCATGATGCAGAGGGTTCTGTTCGAACCGTGTGGACGGAGGGTGAGGTGGCGGGCCAGAGATAGAGTCCATCCACACATGAGCCTTTATGGGTTGTGTGACCCGTCTGCAAGTCCTTCACATAAAAAGAGTTTGGCAGGAAAACAACAACAGAGTTGGTTTGTTGGGTAAGTTTAGAGACAGAGATTATTTTTTGTTTCATGGAAGGAACACACAAAGCATTAGACAAGGATAAATCATTAAGTAAAAGTGTTCCAGAATGAGTGATGTTTAAACCTGAACCATTACCCATAAACAGTGAGTCAGGACCAGTGTACGGATGATGAAGCGCCAGATTATCGAGATCATTGGTTACGTGATGTGTCGCTCCACTGTCAAACAGAAAATCATGTTGCGATGGACCGGCAGTTGCAGTATTGACCTGAACCTGTCCAGTGTGAGCCGGAGAGTTACGAGGTGGCGGTGGGACACTAGGATGCTGCTGCTGGAAGGTTTTGCACTGAGAGAGAACATAACCTTTGATGTTGCACCACTGACAGCGGCCGAGAAAAGGTTTGCGAGTGCCAGTGCGTTGAGTTGATTGTGCAGGGTTTTGTCTATGCCGAGATTTGTCATTGGAATTGGGTCGAGCCTGAGCATTCAAGGCTGTCAGCGGGGCAGGAGTTTGTCTTTGGGCAGCACCAATTGAAAGTTCCTGAATCAGAAGCCGTTCATGGAGGTCATCAAAATTGATTGGAGTGTCCCTTGCATTCACGGCATCAATGATTGCTCTATAGTCGTCGTCGAGACCGTGTAAGACATAATCAGTCATGTCTTCAACAGAAACAGGAGAGCCAAGTGATGCAAGGAGATCTGCATTTTGCTTTAGGTGATGCATATAGGTAGTGATGGATTGGGTACCTTTGGAAGCCGTACGGAGACGTTCCTTTAACTGCTTGAGATGACTGCGAGATGCTTTGGCATAGGTGTTTTTGAGAAGGATCCAGAGATCATGCGAGGTCTTGGTTTAAGACACCAGGGAGGCCACTTCATTAGAGAGAGTGGTGAGGAGAGCACCATATATAAGGCGGTCCTGTCGACGCCAGGTTTGGTAAGCAGGATTCTGAGTTGTTACCGGAAGTGATGCAGTGGTGGGGGTCGTTTCCGATGGAGTCGGCGTCGAAGATGTTGGAGCGGTGAGGATCGTTTCTGATGGCGCAGGAAAAGATCCATCTGGATATTGGAGGAGATCATAGCCATCAAGGAGAGTTTCAACTTGTTGTTTCCAATTAGGATAATTGTTGGGAAGAAGTTTGGTGACATTGGTGAAAGTGATGCAAGCAAGGGGTTTGGATGGCTCATGGGGGTTGGGAATGAAGGAGTTGTTGTCGGCCATGGGAGGCAAGGGTGGGGAACGACGTCCTTAATTGAAGAAATAGGGAATGGGTGGATCGTTTAGACTGATACCATATAGAGGAATAAGTTTGTAACTTTTATTCATGAATTTGATATTAGTTTACAGTGATATATATACAAGTGAACAGCTCTAATATGTAGTGAATCAAGCTACCAATCTCCTAATAATTCTCAACAAATCAGAATTGGAAATAACAGATTTGCACGGCTAAATAATTAAAGGAATTGAAAACTAATTATTATTATTGATAGATTGTTGTGCTCAACATATTCACTTATGCAGAATCCAGGATTGGTGAAGTTATTCTGATAGTGGGATAAGTTATATATATTTTTCTTGTGTGCATCCATTGTTTAAACTTTAAACATTAATTCCCCGTTTCCCCTTGATATTTTGGCATGAAACTGTGGAAGTAATATAACCAGGATGGCAGGATTTTTGTTTCTTCCATGTCTATATTATGCACACTTTGGTTCATGTTGTATCTCTTGTTTAGTAAGTGACATCATTATTGTTGATGGAGAACCATTGGAATCCTTTTCTTCTACTTAGATTGGCAAATTTTTGTGTTGCCATGTGCTTTCATTTGTGGAATTTTCCAGGCTTTCACTTGTGAAGGGGTAAAATGTCTGTATAACAAATTTGAAACATCATCTGTCCTTTAAATAGAGGATAAGTTCATCAGAAACTAATTACATTACAAAGAAAAACGCCAATAGAGCAAAAGAGCATTGCAGGGTGGGTGGATTATTCAGTCTCTTTGTATCATTCAGTGCTTTCTTATAATAAAGGGATACATTATGCAGGTTGACAATTTTGGCACAGTAAACCTTGTTGAAGCATGCAGGAAACGCAATGTTAACAGATTCATTCTTATCAGTTCCATTTTAGTTAATGGAGCTGCTATGGGACAGTTACTGAATCCAGCTTACATCTTTCTTAATGTTTTTGGACTCACCTTGGTAGCGAAACTACAGGCAGAGAAATATATCAGGAAATCTGGTATAAACTATACAATAATAAGACCAGGCGGGTTGAGAAATGATCCTCCTACTGGAAATGTTGTTATGGAGCCAGAGGTAGTGCCTACGTTTCTGACTTTCTATTACATTCCCACAGTAGAATCTTAAGTTTATATTTTGTGGAACAATTGTTTAAAGATTTAAAAATTTGTGTATCAGGACACCCTTTATGAAGGTTCCATATCCAGAGATCTAGTTGCTGAAGTGGCTGTGGAGGCATTGGCTTATCCTGAGGCATTTTATAAAGTTGTGGAAATAGTGTCTCGCCCTGATGCTCCTAAACGCCCATACCATGACCTTTTTGGTTCCATAAGGCAACAATGATGCCTGAGATTTGGACTTGATTGCAGATTAGCAAATGTTGATTTGCTTTATGGTGGCAAATTTGTATCTCAACTGTGTTCCTATGTGTGTTGTTTCATTCAATTGGTACACTAGAATAATGTGTAAATATTTCAGTATATCTTTAATTTTATTCTCCTACCTGCCAAATTAAAGGTTGGTAGATAATTCAGCACTAAAGATAAAGCTACTTCTGTTTAGCTAATTCAATTAGCACATGTTTGGGTAAACGACTTAATGAAGCACTTAATAAGCTCTTACCAAATGAGAGTTAGTCATAAGCTTATTGTAACAAGTTAAAAAGAGCTTAGTTTGATAAGTTTTTTTTTTCATGAAGTTCATTAAAATAAGCTTAACAAAGCTTATACTTTACATAAGTTGCAATATGCTCTACTAATTGTCCCTTCAATTTTTTACTTGAAGCCTCTATAAGAAAGTCATTTAAATTAACAGCCAATCATCTTCATTAAGAAGTTAAACCTGGAAAGACATGAAGTTACAATGGAGGCTTTTCTTCTCATGGGGTTGCCTCCTGGGAGAGGCTACTGCATGGACACAGCAAGATCTCTTCTCTTTTCTCTTAATTTATTCAAAGAATTTTATTGAGGGAATTCAATAGAAAGAGTGATCTAGTATAATAACATAGGATCGGGTTCTTTGTTTCTACATCTGTTAATATTATAATATATTAGAAAATCACACCAAATATATACTTAATGCATGATTATATATATTGCTGTAATTATATCTTTGCCTGGGGTTCAACGCCTGTGTCATGTTTATGATATTTTCTGTATTACAAGTGAAGGAAACAATACATAGATGGTTGACAATGTTGTGGAAACACTAATTTCTGCATCAAACACATTACATGGATGAATTTCCAGATCCCAACTCTGTTTTCACAAACATCAACCCACTGAAAATAAAGAATTAAATCACATAATTGTATACTCTCTCTGCAAGTGGACATCAGATTACCCTGCTTAGGTGAACCTAGCAACCACAAAAGCAGTGGCTAAAAAGACAGCTGAGGCACAAAGATGCACTCCTGCACTTTCCATTGGTGCAGGTGGAATTGCCGCAACATCTTCAGCTACATTCTCAGCCACACAACAGTGAGCAAAAACCAACATAGCCATAATGTAGATAGTGAGAAGTATAGCAATCTTGCAGCTCTCCATTTTTCTACCAGCTATCACTTGATCAAGAACTACTAGTTGGCTAGTGCTTGTAAATAGTTGTGAATGACGAAAATAGTGGACACTATAACTCATTTTATAGTGAGGATTTGAGACAAGTGAGCAATTTTGAGCTGTAATGTGCAGCTTAAACAGTAAACATAATGATTTGAGAGTGTTGGGGATTAATAATAATGGTATGTCTCCCTCATCTTAAACAATTTGTGGTTCTGTACTATATGACGGTGCTCAGTTATTAGTGTGTGATCAGCTTTTGAATCGTAAGCATTAAGCATTCGAGTTATAATTAAATTAGAGAAATGTCGATAGCTAAATACTATACAAAAATAAAAAAAGAGAGACAAAAAGTATGATGAAGCAACCTAGGTAAATTTCTCTAAAAGCAAATCTACACACAGCTTTGTGTGGCCATGTTTCTGTGAGCTTAATAGAGCCTCTATACTACGCTTTAAATTATTAATCGGGGTTTGCTTTAAGCTGTTGCACGCCAGGTTAGGTTATCAGGGCCATTAGGCTGGCATAAGAGTATTGAATTTGCTCACAAAAAAAAAGAGTATTGAATTTTTAACCGATGAAAAAAAAAATTGCAGGACTAGTTGTTTGTATATAAAAATAATTACTTACCTAGAAAAAATAAATGATAAATAGTTATTTTTAACCTCAAATATGTAAAGTGTTATAAATTAGTTCCCAAAAGATGAAAATTCAAATTTTACTCTCAAAAAATAAAAAAAGTGAAAGAGATATTAATCCGTTAAAACTTTGTCAGTTACCATTGATGAAAGAGCATATGTGGGGATGAAAATGTCACAAAAATGATAGTCAATATGATTGTTAAATAAATTGAACCAAAATTTCAATAAATTTTCAGTGAACTACTTTGTCAAATCTCAAATTTCGTTTCATTTAAAAATAAAATATAATTTAATATTCATCTTTTTTTATCATTGGAAGCATGATATTACCATAAATACTTAAAAATAAAAACAATAATGATAAGCATGATATTTATTAATAAGAATAATTTGTCTGTCGTTCTAAGATTTCTATTTTGCTTATTAATCAATATTATGGTTATTATTATCTTTATTTTAACTTATGCTTGGTTTCTTATTTTTGTAAGTATTTATGGTAATCTCATGCATGCAACAATAAAAAAAAAGGGACAAGATGAATATTAAATTATATTATACCCTTAAATAAAATGAAAATTGAAGTCTAACAAATTAGTCCAATAAAAACTTAGTAATATTTTGGTTCAATCTATTTTGTAGTGGTTGACGATCATTTTTGTGACATTTATGTTCCTCTATGACACGTAGGTTCTAACGATATCAAACAAAAGTTAATGAATTTTATTTTTGGGGGCTAAAATTTAAATTTCATTTTTTTGGGATAAATTTATCAATATTTTAGACATTCAAGGATGAAACTAGCTATTTACAAAAAAAAAAAAAAAAAAAGCTTATGATGATGCAAAGGACGTGTTCGGTTCTGCATGAAATTGTCGAGTCCTAAACTCGGTCCACCTTATAGTTAGTCAAACTTCAAAATCAGAACCCAATTGAAAATGAAAAATCGAATTAGAAGTTCTGTAAAGTTTAAACTATAAAAAAAACTAAGAAAAATTGAAAAATTATATACTATTATTTAATTACAAATTAATATATGATAAGATTATTTCTTTTTATAATATTGGTTGACATTGTAATATTTTTAACACTAATGGTGCAAAGAAATTAAATTGAAAAAACTAATTTGAAAACAATAAATAACATATGCACTCTTAGTATAAATATTTTTTACATTATCATTTAATAAAATTTACCATATATAATACTATTTACTTTTATAATAAGTATTTTAAAAATTATACAAAAAAATTAGATTGATTTACATCATAAAAACTTTTATACTAAAAGTGCCTATATAAATTCATTTGAAAATGGATAAAATTAGATATTAAAGTAATTTACACGTGCTATCGGGTCTGGGTGATGAGTATTATATTTTAAAATTTAGTATTGAAAAGAAATTTCATTGTGGTGTGTGGATGCCCTAATCTCTTAAGACGGATTATCATAATATTTCGTGGAATCCAAATTATTTCAGGGCCTTTTCTATAATTTGAAATATAAGGATCAACAATTATATTATAATTAATAACATATCACTAATCCAATATCGAGGACTCCGTGGCCCAATGGATAAGGCGCTGGTCTACGGAACCAGAGATTCTGGGTTCGATCCCCAGCGGAGTCGGTTTTTATATTTTGCACTAATCAAAATACTTATTGTATAGATAAAAACTTTATGTCTTTGTCTTGAATTAAAGTCAGGATGGCCGAGTGGTCTAAGGCGCCAGACTCAAGTTCTGGTCTTCGTGAGAAGGCGTGGGTTCAAATCCCACTTCTGACAAACTTTTTTTTAGTTTCCTAACCGAATTGTTTGTTTCCACTTGGACCTAATCTGTGCGACTTATCTTTTATTACTCATCATCATGCTTGTAACTTGTGCCTAGTCGGTTAATTCAATAATTTGATGTGTGTTCTTTCAAATTTCATCACTGCTTTGATTGTTTTTACTGTTGGATCGGGATTAATTTGTGTACCATTCTGTTATTTTACTTTTGAAAAGTTTGAATTTGATTTTTAAGTTCTTGAAAATAAATCAAATACACCATGACAACTAGATCTATGAAAAGAAATTAGTAACTTGAATTTGTTTTTTGTTCCTGTATCAAGAAATTCCTTGATGGGAGAAAAGACCAAAAAGTATATTTAGAGGAAGATTCTTTAGGTTTAATAAAATGGGGGCGAAATAAATTGAGCAGCACAATATTAAAGGTCTAATGTAAACAGCCAAGTGATCCCTTTCTGTTAGTAAAATTAATAAAAATACAAAAAAGTATTAAACATTTTTTATTCATTAAAAGTATTAAACTTTTATTCTTTTGGTTTTGTTATACAAAATTTATAACTAAATATAAAATCACAAAAATGCTCTTGATTATAATTTTTATAATCATTATTTAAAAATTAATAAGTGTAACCCTGGTGGGCAATGCAATGTAAGTGAGTTGTATTTGTATCTCAAGAAAAATACGTATTTGATCAATGATTATAGGTAATTTTAACGAAGGAAGAGTCGAATCATTTTACTCTCGACTTAAAGAGAGTCAGATCCCTTAGTCAAAAAAAGAAAAAGAGAGAGTTCAGATCCCATGAAAATGTTCATCCATGTTATGAGTTCATGATTGCCTAAATTTCTTGAGAGTGTAGATAGAAAATTCAAGCGAATATACACAATGCCGCTCAAGTAAAAAGCAAGTTTGAGTTTTACTTGTTCAAACATAGACATTAAGAATGCATTACATTGAAATTATTGTGAAAATTACACTAACTTTTTTTTATGAATATTATTAGAAAACAATAAAAAAAAAATATTACATTAGTTTCAAAACACGATGCGTGATATTTTTGGGAGAAAAGCAAGGGAATTCTCATTTTATGGGAGTATTGATCTTAGTCTTGATTTACCATTCTGTTTGGTAGTTCATTCCTTCACATATGCACTCGTAGGAAGCAACCCTATCTTTCAGTGTAATGTTCATCGAAACCTGTTGCACTGTTCATGGAAACATCAACAACATTGAACAATTACTTGAGCATTAAGATTTGTGATAGTATTCTTAATTAGATCTTCAAACAATCTCCATTCCTTTCGTTTTTCTTCAAATATTTATAACATCTTAAAATAACAAGATTTCAACAAAATAATAATACGTAATAATAATGGTTAAATCAGAGTTAAAATTAAAAAATAAATAGCATTAACCTCAATTTAGTTTAATCTCCGAAATTAAAGAAATAATTGGTGGTGAATGAAAAGTTTAGCAAAATATATTCTAACCATATATATGTTCTGTTTACTGAAAAAACAAATTCCGACGCATGTACCTCTAATTTACCAATAAATTGGTAGTATATGTCATTGAACTTTAGAAAGAATTTCAATTTAGCTCGCATTCCAACCCACAGTTGAGATTAATCCCTAAGTCCCTAACATTCAAACTTCCACCTCAATTTTTTTTTTCACTTCATAAAATATAACTAGAATTAAATACATAATTTACACTGCATGCATAAAAAAAAAGAAAAGAAAGATAGGTTATGGCCGGTGAAAGTATTTCAGTTAATTTTTAATATTTTTTATAAATTCAAAAGTTTGTTTGATTGTTTGGTAAATAATTTTTTTTAGTAATTTTTGTAACTTCTAAGGTATTTTGAAATGTTACTTAGACTATATTCAGTAAAATTAACTAAAAAATATTATTAAGCCTAACATCATTTAGGATAGAAAATCAAGTTCAATTTGGGTAAAAATTATCATTAATGTCATTAAGCCTAACTAAAAAATATCATTAAGCCTAACTAAAAAATATCATTAAGCCTAACATCAATTTGGTGACCCTCGATTGTTTTTTTAAGCCTAACATCAATTTAGTTTCTCAATTAAAGAAAATATCATTAATGTAACCCTTCAATTAAAAATTATATTTTAGGTGTTTTCCTTAATCATTCAACCCACCCTATATATCAGCATTCAATGAATGTTTAAGTTAATTTTATTTAATTTTTGCTCATTAAGTACGTACCTTTGTTGATCTTTTGTTTTAATCTCCTTTTAAACCTTTGATCTTTTCTATTTTTTTACAGGTTCGTTAATTTGGGATTGGGATTGATACACGAAGAACATTAACAGCAGCATAGACTAATGTTGGTTAAAGATTGCTCTTTTATTTCTTGAAATGTCCGTTTAGTCAGTGGTCTAGATTACAACTTAAGAGGTCATGAGTTGTCAGTAAATTGGATTGGTTATAAATTTATTTTATTGTAAGTAGTACCTTATACGATATGAAGGGTTGTTAATAATAAAGTCGTGTGTTTTATTTATTTATTTTGTGTTTCATAAATGGAATTTCAATGAAAGAGAACTAAAATTTTAAAAACAAATTATAATTCAAAGAAAGTTGCCACTAACTTAGAAAATTTTCAAAGTCTAAAAAAGAATTTAACGAGTCTGCACAAATAAAGGTTTAAAAGCTCATTTTATATAAAATAACCCGTCCCAATGAAAAAAATTCAGCAACCTAATTTATACACTAAAACTAGCAAAAGAAAACTAATTAATATTGAATCGCTATAACCTCCAACTGTGCTCCTGATAAAAAAATAAATAAATAAAAACCCTCCAACTGTGTC
The DNA here is from genome assembly GCF_000004515.6 of Glycine max. NCBI lineage: Eukaryota > Viridiplantae > Streptophyta > Magnoliopsida > Fabales > Fabaceae > Glycine > Glycine max. The sequence continues at coordinate 32,343,856 of NC_038241.2, forward strand.
AATAACTAAAGTCCAATATAGTTAAAGGAAGGAAAAATGTATTTCTCGAAGACATTCACATTCACTTAGTTTGATGCTTTAAAAATTAGATAATTTTTTTTCTCAAGAGTTAATGGGTATTAATTAATTATTAAAAGTGACAATTATGAGTTTTAAGACAAATATTTATAGGAAAAGTGGAGATGTAGAGCTTACTTTTCATGATAAGTTGCAATAATCCATGTTATATACATTCATAAAGAGTGGCAATATTTTCTAATATTCTTTCACTTGAGCAATATTGGTTCAAAAATAAAAGAAAGAAGAATAAAAAAAATATTTTTTTAGAAAAGCAAAATAAATCCAAAAGACTCAGCTATTATGATAGAGTAGAATGGGAGTTTCTTGAAAAAAGCTGGTTCATGTGGTACAATTTGAATTCTTTCACTAACCACTCAAATCTTTCTTTAGAAAAGTTGGGTTAAAAAGGAAGTAGATAAGTGTGTTTGGAAGATTTAGTGCATGTTTGATTTGTAGGTAAAAAATATTTTTGAGACAAAAATAATTGTCAAAAGATCAAAACTTATGTTTATGTTTTCATTTTAATTTTATCCGTTAGATTTCCGTTAGAAATGCGCGCACTTACATTTCTAAATTCAATCCACACATGCAATTACACGTCCTAAAATTTTTTGAACAGAAAAGGTGGGTTGATTTTCGTTACAAGAAAAGTCGGGTTGAAAAAGTAGACAATGTTCGACTTACATGTTTGGAATTGCTTGGGGCACCCATTAATTTTTCTGGGGCACCCAGCAATTTTCCAAAATGTCAAAAATACCAAGGTATTTTCAGTTATAATAGCAATAGAAAATTTTCATTTCTGCAGTGTTATTTTTTTTCATAAAATTTGCGTCACTTAGTGTAATTTATTTCCGTTAAGGACGGTTTAGAAGCGTATTTGATCTTCGGTGATGTACGTGTGTTTGTTAGGAGTATACGGTGATTTTTGATCGTTTTCGTCGTCGGATAAAAAAAAATAAGTAAAAAAAAAAAATGGTATGCACATATGGATTGACAATCTGTAGGTCCAATATAACTTGTGTCACCTACATTATTAATAAAACACTTAAACTAATTGGAATAATAAACATATTATGTTATAAACAAATAGTGTGGTTATATATAATACTAAAATTTCTAATTTATATTTAATGTATATGTAAATTTACATAGTAAATTTTGTGATGATTATTTTTTATATAATAATTAATTTGTTTATATATATAGATTATAAATAAAAATGATAGGTTTAATAAGTATTTAAAGATGTAAAAAATATTAAATTTATTTAATTATCAATTGCTATAAAAAAATATCTAAATACATCATTCAATTAAATATTATATTTATTTAATTTTTAATCATTATAATAAACATCTAAATACATCATTCAATTAAATATCAAATTTTGTAAATAAATTAAATGAATAAAAAATTTCTAAAAAAAATAATTTTAAAAAAATTAAAACATATGGATTCATAAATAAATTTTAAATCTTAAATTTTGGTTTCAATATTTTTTGTAACTATCAATTTAATATATTTTTAAATTTGATTTCAATCATTATCTTAAACTAACAATCTTATCATATTTTAAATTTTAAATTTTGGTTTCAATATTTTTTATAACTACAAAATTAAATATATTTTTTAACTTGATTTTAATCATTATCTTAAATTAACAATTTTATCATATTTTAAATTTTAAATTTTGGTTTCGATATTTTTTATTACTACAAAATCAAATATATTTTTAAATTTAATTTCAATCATTACCTTAAGCTAATAATCTTATCATATTTTAAATTTTGATTTCCATATTTCTTATAACTAACAAATTTAATATATTTTTAAATTTGATTTCAATCTTTATCTTAAACTAACAATCTTATAATATTTTAAATTTTAAATTTTAGTTTCAATATTTTTTATAACTACTAAATCAAATATATTTTTAAATTTAATTTCAATTATTATCTTAAACTAACAATCTTATCGTATTTTAAATTTTTGTTTCAATATCTTTTAAACTGCTAAATCAAATATATTTTTAAATTTGATTTCAATCATTATCTTAAACTAAAAATCTTATCATATTTTAAATTTTAAATTTTGGATTCATAATTTTTATAACTAACAGATTTATTGTACAATTAAAGATTATGTTTCAATATTTTTATAACAAATTTTAATTATTAAATTTTTTTGTTTAAATATTTATTGTAACTAAAATATTTAAATTATTTTTAATTATGATTTCAATATTTTCATAAGTAACAAATTCAATATCTTTTAAATATTTATTTCGATTTTTTTAAAAAGTTAGACAAATATAATATAACAATATTGAAAATTAATTATTTCACCAATCAAATCTTAATTTTAGCAATCTAATCTAATCTTAATAATAACAAATATATTTTTTGTAAATAAAATCAATACTTAAGATATAAGTCAGAAAAAAATTATAAAATTTCACTAACATTACACTGAGAAACAATTTAAATAATAATTAACAAATAAAAAATTTCTAAACAAACAAATTTAGAAGAAGACAAATTGGAAAAAAATTATTCAACAAAAAAAACTCATACAGATCAGCAATCCGTATACGAATTGCCAATCCGTATGACCCATACGGATTGATGATTCGTATGGGGTTTTTCCAGAAAAATGTCATTTTTTTTTGTTGGACACAAAGAAGAAGAATCATAGCGGTGCGAGAAGCGGATGAAGAAGAATTGCAAGGAACAACCATGAACACGGATGGTGACAGGAAGAAGAAGCATCATAGGAAGAGGAAGACGAACAAGAAGCGGAAGAAGAAGGCCGTAGGAAGAGGAAGAAGAAGATGAATGGGCCAGCGGTGACCGTAGAAACATGAACAGGAAGAAGAAAGCCGTAGGAACAGGAAGAAGAAGGATGCGTGTACAAGAATAGGAGGAAAAAGAAGACTGGACAACACTATTGCTTTATTTATATTATTAGGGTGAAGGGCATTTTTGTCATTTCATCCTACGTGTTGGGTGTCCCAACAAAAACGCTGGGTGCACCAACTAACTCCCTCCCATGTTCTCAAATTAGTCCACAACAACAACTATGGGTTTGTACATATGATTCCCTTCCATCCAAGGATTACTATTGACACCCCTCATTTCACTATTTAGATCCCTACCTTTTTAGAAGTCATTTTTTTACAAAAATAACCCAGACGTTAGACACCCCTGTAACAATATTAGAAATAAATTTTTGTTGTGTATGTAGCAATGTTATATATTGTAGTTTCTAAAATCAAATCTCAAAATAGACTAAAGATAGTAATTTATGATGATGATTCAAACCCTTTTGTTAGAACTAAAATTGTAATGTATAAGTTGTTAAAAAAATTAATCGTCTTTAATTAATACAGGTTTTTCCTATATTTTTAAGCTTTTAGTTAAGGATACTAAACAAAACTCTTTCACACATGTATAATTAATTTTGCTATGTATTTACTATTTATTGATGCATTTAATAAAAAAATTTGTGTATTTCACGGGTTAGTGATTTAGTGCCAGTTTGAAAAGTTCATTTCATCCCCCCAAGAAAATTTTTGATGTATAGACCAAGATTATTATGTCTTTTTCTTTTAGTAAACTCGGATATTTTTTTACCGAAAGTTAAAAGTTAATCTTTTGAGATACTGAAGTTCATACGTAGGTGATAAGATTATTTTTCAACCTCACACAACATTGTATCTCTCTCTCTATCTTACTGCATTGCCACTACAAATTCAGAGTTCACAATTGCTCTCGCGTGAGTTTGTCGAGGGTATAAAGGGATAAGTCGGTAAATTAGTTATTACCACGTTAGCTTATTATCAAGCTGTTAGAAATGGTTAACAGTAAATTATCACCGATTTGTATAATTGTATCACTTTCAACATAAACTATACGGTTTTTAGATATTTAATTGTAGTAAATTTCATTCTCTATTTCTCTATGCTCAGTGCTCATGATTACTGAAGCTCAATAATTCTCTCTTTCGATGACTGCTGGTGCCTTTATTCTACTTCAAAACTAATGTAAAAAATTTACTGATTTTGGTATCAAACAGTGAATCATAATTAACAAGCGAACGCCTTTCCCAAGCATACTTAAAAATGAAAAACAAAAAGTATCGCGCAAGGTTTTTTTTTAAACTTGTATCAACATGACTATTCAGAAAACTTAATGCCGTGTATATTGATTTTTTTATTATTTTTAAAATGGCATTGTTTCTGTTTTGAAAAGTTCCAATCTTCCACACCTTATACGTTTTTTTAAGGCGACCTTATAAGTTATTATAGGGAGAAATAGAAGAATTAATGTAATGGAAATTATATGAATAATTCATATTCATGGTGATATTGACTTGATGCCAAATCTTTGAAAATAAGGCCACTGTAATGATTGCCATTATTATTCCAACTTTGTTCGACTCGTTAGAATTATTGATTGATAATAGATGTTCAACGCATGGTCTGCCACAAACAACAGCTTGGTTGTAAGATAGACCAACATTATTCACGTATGGTAAGTTTATAGCATATCATTGGATATTTTTAAAATATATACTTTAAATAAACATATCAAAATTAGAATATACATAATTAAATTATAAAAATTATACTTTTTTTTTAAAAAATCATTTGTAATTTTTAAAAAAGAGTTTAATAGGTATATAATGTTAGTGTAAAAAAAATTTATACTATCAACCAATTAGAAATTATTTTTAAAATTTCTTATAATATAATTATTATTAAAGTTAACAAACTTAATAGTTATAATTAGTTAATAACTATTGTTTCATATACTATTTACTCTTCTAACAGGATGACAAGAATAAACATGAAAAAAAATCATCTTTATTCCACCTCAGTTTTGACAAAAAAACACATTTTTATTTTCTTTTTTTATTACAATGAGAACAATGAAGATTTAACCTAATTTTTCATGCATCTAGCCCAACCCTCCATCCACTAGGTTAGCGGGTATTTGGTTTGATTTAGTATGCAAATAGAAAGACACAATTAAAATATTGGATACTTAAGAAAGCTTTGAGGGGAAAAAAGAAGAAGAATGTTAGGGGAAAATTAAAAAAGCTTTGAGATACTAGTTACAAAAAAGTAATTGATGTAATTATTAGAATATTATAGTAATATCTTAGCTATAAAATTAAAAATTGATTGCTAATCAATTATTTTAAAGTTACAAAAATTACTCAACAAAAAAGTATTTTAAACTAATTGCATTATTTAACCACTTATATCGTCAATAAGTAATATATGTAAGATATATTAAAAGGTATAAAATTTCTTTCGGGACCTTAGGTGTGTGGAGGCCATAAGCTATATTTGTCTCAATTGGTAAGGCCTTACACAACCCTATGTTTGATCGGGTTGAGTACTCAATTTTCATGTTCAAAGACTCAAAGAGATAGGTGGTAGTTGAGAAAGATTGGGTCACAGTTGGGGGAGTATGGAGGATATTGTTTAGTTGTTTGTGTCGTGTCTAATTAAGAGAACAATTTTTTTTCCTCAAATAATATATTTTAATTGAGTTAACCCATAATATTTAGTTTATGATAGTTACAAGTTGTTTATCTTTAGTACGCGAATATATATATATATATATATATATATATATATATTTGTATAATTTAGTTTCAAAAAATACAAATCTACTCACTTTGTAGTCTCTGGATGTATGTCTTTAATTTACAGAAACATTTTTTTTTTAAATTTTGAGCATGATTTTTTCTAATTATATCTTATTTTTATCACAAACTATATAAAATAATTTTATACTTTTATTCAATCACACGTTCCTGCAAATAATTTATAAGGTAAAAGTCATTATCATCAATAATAATTTATGATTAAATAATAATAGAAAATTATTTTACTTTTGTCATACATAACCTCTTTTTTTCGTCAAATATTAACAACTTACTACTTACAAACAGTTTAAATGCAAAGTATTATTCCTTTTAAGTATTATATATATCCCTGTTTTATATACCAGAAGCCAGAAATGAAAATTTTCGGGTACAATCTGGCCACTGAAGCGTTTGCCCATTGGAATTAATTTGAAAGCACTGCGTCAAACTTTTAATCAAGATATCACTGATCTAAGCAACACTACTGTGAGGTTAGCACAAACTAACGAAGAAGTAATCCAAAATTTTGTTTAAATTATTTAAGTATAGCCAGAAATGTGAAGTGAATTATTTTGCTTTAAAAAAATTAAAAAATAATATGAATAAACTTATTCAAAAATACTTATAAGAAAAGAAAATAAAAAGAAGAAAAAACTTTTTTATAAGTTAAAAATAATTTATGAATAATTTAAAAATTATATACATTTATTTTTATAAATTAACTTATGCATTAATTAATTTTAGTTTATTCAATAAGTCTCTCTATATATATATATATATTACAGTCAGCATGTTCCTGTGAAATACAATGTCTTTATTGCAGAAGATAAAATTTATTTCGAAATTTTTTATGGATTGAAAGTGACTAATCTCATGTGGACCGATAACAACCTTAATACAGATGCCTGTTTGTTGTTTTGGTCAAAAGTGAAACAGAATGTCTCTGTCGCTATATCTTTTAGATCGGGTATTCCAGTTAGTTTAATTAAATGCCAACTTTAAAAAATGTTACTTGTAAATATTGGTCCCGGCCTAATTCTATTTTTTTTAAGGAAAAAAATGAACATTGTAAAAGCCAACCTATAAAAAAGAGAGGTTTATATTATTTTGCAAAAGATGGTTCCATCATTAGTTTTATTGGTCATGGGCGTTTTCTGGTGAAATTTAGCCATGTTCAATAATCATTAGACTTTATTAAGTGGATGATGGATTCTACTCCGTTATGACGATTCCAAGGTATGGCAATTTGAAAGAAACATTTATAATATATTATTTTAATATTTTTTACATATTTTGTAATTAAATAAATTATATTTAATTCTCATCAAATTATTTCATAAGACTTAGTTTTTCAAATTTTCACATTGAAAGCAGAAGGAAATAATCTCTATCAAATTATTTTTCATAAGACTTGATTATATTTACAATGTTTGAGATGGACTAAACTACTTTGCCACAGGACACAAAGCTTATATAAAACAACGTTTGTTTATTTTAAAATAGGATGCTTTTAGTTTAATTAGGCTAAACTTTCCTTTGTTCAAGTGAATTATCTTGTATTTATGTGTATTATAGTTGTACTCTTTTTTTTTACCGGAAAAGACTTGTCTTGTATCATTAATAAGTGCAACACCGAAAAACACAAATACAATGAGGGGGAACATCAAACCTTAGTTGATTAGCAAATAAACTAAGAATATGTTTGGATGAAAGAATTTTAAATTTTGAGAATTTTAAATATTTTAATCTAAATTCTTTTTTATTTTTGAAATTTTGTGTTTGGATATAACATTTCCCTTAAACAATTACAGAATTATCACCAAATGTCTCAGATTTCAAACCAAAACCAAATCCAAATTCTCCTCTCTCCCTTAAACATAATCTCTCCCTCTTCAAAAAAAGCTTCAAATTTCACCTTACCCCATCAGAAAACTCTCCATCTCCCTTATCCCGCCCACACCACCACAATGGCAGAAGAGTCCGAAAACAATTCACCGCTGTTGAAACCTCCAATCCCCTCCATACCAGATGCCGTAGAGGAAACTGTAGCTTCGACTCCGGCAACACGTCACAACCAAGTGCCGAGATAGCCACTCCTCTTACACTAGCTTCGAAGCGGCAGCGCCGTCCGCGTATTCGTCTGGGGGAGATCGGCGACCAACGCGCCTCCGCGCACGACCATGACTCGCACATGCGCCGCCCAAGCATGTCGCCATGGAGCTGGCGGACTCCAAAGGAATCTTCCAGAACCTCGAAGGCATGCTCCGTGACGAACCTCGCGAATCAGAGAGAGAAGACAGAAGAGAGAACTGAATTTTCAAATTCACTCTCTTGAAGATAGAATTTGAAATTTTATTCTTTCAACTAATTAAAATCCCTTTTAAAATTCTAAAATTTTGAATTCCTTTTACTAAAATATCCAAACAATTAATTTTAATAAAAAAGAATTTAATTCCCTATAAAAAATAGATTACCTAGCTAAATTATCCTATTTAAACACACTCTAAATGTCTTTGCAAAAGACCTAAGCGACTTGATTCACTTGTATTATGAAAAAAAAAAATCCAAATTATATAATACAATAAGATAAAAACAGCATAATTTTAAAATAATATTTATATTGTGTTGTGTCCCAACCGTTGTTAGCTTCCTCTGTCCTCTTTTCTTCCGTGCCCTCCCTCCGTCCTTCCCTCCCACAGGTTAATAACTACCTGTGTACAAAACTTAAAACAACTAAGACTATTTGACAGCATATATAAATTATCTTAAACTAGATTAGATAATTAATCACCTTGGTTATTTTGGATTAAACCTGAACAAATTGAAGCAAACAAATAATTGAATTAAAGAATACAATGACTACTAACGAAGTTCAGCACAATTAATAGATGACTGAGTTCTATAAACATTTTAACAAAGATTTAATTTTTTGATAGTGTATGAAGAAAACTTTATTAGAAGAGGTAAATTCAAATTCAATAATTTTTATGTTTCGAAAATTAATTTGATGACTTTCAACTATAAGAATAACCTTCAGAAAATAAAATAAAATACAATGGCGATATATTGATGATATCTCTTAATTTTATCCACTTTATTACCTTTACAAAATGTCGGTTGCAGGTCCTCAAGTCAAGTGCATTCATAGGATTTTGACCTCTTTGTTTCACAACTCATCTCGCCCATGAGATGGTACCCAAATGTCAAGCAACCCCACGTTTGAAGTTGAGAAAAATATACGTCCCAACTTTTCCATTTTACTTCTTAATACTTCCAATATTTACATTCAACTAACCCATGTTGGATTTATGGCAATTAAGCAAGGTGGCCTTTAATTAGTAGTATATTCATATAGCATCTCATCCCTTTGTAAATCTTCTTTATACAAAAAGTAGATTAAGTCCTTCACCACACTTTAAAAGCCCCCTTAGCCATCCCAAAAAATAATCATATCCTAAAGCATCATTGGCTTCAAAACTCATAGAGAGAGAGAGGAGAGAGAGCTTAAGGGTAGTCGTTTGTATGTTTTTATTTTCCCTCTTGTTAGGTTGGGAGAATGCCTATCCTTTGCAAACCAGTGTACATTGTTGTGACTTCATTTTATGTTTATGTTCTTCAATTCAGTGACTGTTTGGCCTATGAGGAGGAACATCACTCTAGTAGTCACAAAAGCACTAATAACAAAGTTTACAAGGTATACCAATTTCTTTTTAGTTTCCTATGAAAAAAATTTCATGTTCATCTGCTTTCTTCTTCAGCAATGCTACTATTTATGCAGTCAGCAAAGATAACTAACTACCTATCTTTTTCTCTTTCATTTTATTATGCAAGAAACTTATTAAATATTTTATTATCACAAATTAAGGACTAGAAAACATGATTTGTATAATAATTAACTACTACCTTTTAATGTATCAGGTAAATCAGCAGAAGACATCTGATATTGCAGTACATGGATTGCTCCTTTGGGCTTCAACAGGGTTTTTGATGCCTCTTGGAATACTTATCATCAAAGGGTCCATTAAAGCAGAACCTGGATCTAGAAGGAGTAAAGTCCTCTTCTATCTCCATGTTGGTTTTCAGGTCATATATCTCTTCTATTTGTTCTAGTAAAAATTATGCATACTTTTAACATGCACATTATATACATATGTCAGGAGCGTATAGTAGCATGAGTGGAGCTAACTAATCTTGACCCTTTTACCTTATGTGGATAGTCAAGATTGGTTTTACTCATATCGAATCTTGACCATAAGATTGATTTGGTATTACTTATCTCACCTCTCACGTTACCACTTAACAGTTAATTCATCTCCTATAAATTTTACTATCATTTATAAAAAGTTGTTGAAAGTATAAGTTTATTAATTAATACTCACATCTAGTGTCAATGGATACTGACATTCATTATGCTGAACCGTTGATTATGTTGTTAGAAACTTAAAAGGTAGGAGTAGTGGTAATCTACGTAAGTAGACTCTAGATAGTATAGGATGTTTCTTGAAAGTTACATCATATCATCATTAAATTTTGCTCTTTGTTTTAAAACATAATCATAGCTTACTTTAACTTTAATTAATAGTGGAGTGTACAAAGCTTTTTCTGATGATTTATTTTCTTTTCGACCACAGGTTTTTGATTTGTTTTGATTAACCACAATATCATGATTATCATTTGAACTGAACTAATTAGGAGTTGTTATTACACATTTAAAGTAGCAGTGAATTTTTTGTTCTTTGGAGGTTGTATGTATGTATAATTTATTGCTTTTCTACCTTATTGTACACGGTACTTTTTTTTATGAAAATTTTCCCCTTTTAAACCACAGGTCTTATATTGCTATGGTTCCTTCCAATTAACAAAAATATTATGATTATCATTGAACTGAACTAGCTAATTAGGAACTAATATACTACATGAAAAGTAGCTATGAAATTTCTATTCTAACTTGGATGCAGTATATACATATGATTTTTGCCTTTCTATCTTCTTTGTGCACAGTCTAACATTTCGTCTAACAGATGCTTTCAGTGCTTCTTGCCACAGTTGGAGCTGCAATGTCCCTGAAGAAGTTTGAGAATTCATTTGATAACAGCCATCAAAAACTAGGCCTAGCACTTTATGGTGCTATATTGGTGCAAGGCTTGATTGGATTTTTCAGACCACACAGGTTCATTAATTCATCAATATTTTCACTAAGTTACACAAAGCTGCTCATTAATCCAAACCATACAACAAACTTTGTCCATTATTAGCAGCACCCAATTTCTATGTATTTCTGAATGCATTTTAATTTGCACCTGATACATGGTTTACATTGTTTTAATCTTAATGTTGTATAGTTTCTAATTGAATTTGCAGAGGAAAGAAGGAGAGGAGTTATTGGTACTTACTACATTGGATACTAGGGACTATAGTTTCTCTTGTGGGGATCATCAATATTTACACTGGATTAAAAGCCTACCATAAGAGAACCTTAAAAAGCACAGCCCTTTGGACTATCCTTTTCACTGTGGAAGTCTCTTTCATTGGATTAGTTTACCTCTTCCAAGACAAATTGGAATATATGAAAAAGCAAGGAGTGATTATAGGAAGTGAGTCGTCAATTGTGTCGTCTAACCAAGATATTCCTCAAAGCCAAACTCAAAAGGAGTTGTTGCCAGTTGCATGTGGAAGAAAGAGAAATGCACTTGAGAATTTGTTTGACTAATCTCTCTCTTTAGATTACATTTTTTAGAGCTTGTTTTCACTTTAGTTTTTGGTGCCTGCACTTTATGCAAGTAGGAGTTGGATTTTATGAAAGGTTGGTTGATTGAGTGCATTCATCAAAAGGTGAAGTTTGATTGGTGTATGTTATCTCTTTTCTTTTCTTTTTTTTATGCATATTCTTTCACATGTATTACGAATATTATAAGTGTGCGTGTGGATACTGACCACAGAATGTATAGACAATTGTGGGAGCAGTTTGTGAATTTATAATTTTCATTGAAAATATAGTATGATTTTTGGAATATATTATAATGTATGTATATGTCTTTAGGGGGTGACAAAATCGCAATACTTCAAACGAAAGCCTACGTATGGTGTTGTTTATCTACTTCCTTCGCATATTATTCACGACTTATAGCAATCATGAATACTTTAATCTGAAGTTGTCTATAATATCCCCAAATGTTAATCAATGCTTTTGAGATATTAGTTAAACAATTAAAAGAATTTTTTTTATGAAATATGCAAAATCGTGTTGTTTTTTTTTTATGTTCTCATGTGAAGTTTACTATAAATATTTTTTTTAATTTCTTAACTAACCTCTTGGTTAGAAACATCCTAATATTATATGCTAGCGCTTAAATTGGTGATGAGCCAGAGAGGCTATCCTACGTTATTTATCTATTCAAGAATAAGAAAGGTAGATTGGTTATTTACTTATTTTAATTAGAAACTACAATATGGAAAGCAAAACATGCCAATTTTCCTCTGAAACTTGTCCCTTTTGTGTTTCATATCTGGAATCAATTTTACGGCAAAGGAAATTTAAAAAGTTAAATCCACAAGGGTAGTCAATTTTACGAATCAAGATATTAATGTCTCAATTTCTTTTTCATTTTTTGGAGCTACGGGCAACATAGTAGAGGTAAATCAATTTTGCGCATTAAGTTTTATTATGAAAAGCTGGTAATGCACTTTTTTCTATTGTTGAATGAATAAAATTAATTATTAACGTACATATTTCCTTGGAAAGATGAAACTCCTCATCATTCTCTTTGTTAACTTGTTTTGAGCTTGTTCCTTAAAAAAGCAAAATTAAAAAAATAGTGGCAGGCACAACGGCCAACTATGAAATTGTTGAGAAACACAAAGGTGAGTGTCCATGTTACAGTGCATAGTTCTACTTCGAACCTTCAATGATACGATATCCTAAGCCACCGACCAGTTTTGTTACCGCTAACAAGTGTCCCCTTCTTACACTACCCTTTTTTAAGCCTTCCAAAAACAATTTGCCCTTTTAAGTTTTAAGCTTCCACCTTTCAATCATTCTAAATTTATAATCCTCTGCTCTTTTATATGATTTTGTTTTTCCTAAGAAAAATACTTTATTTCTACCTTTACATAATTTTTATGTGATGTTGAAATACTATAGAATAAGGATGATTTTATGAACCAGATTCATCAACAAGCGGGGATAGCTCAGTTGGGAGAGCGTCAGACTGAAGATCTGAAGGTCGCGTGTTCGATCCACGCTCACCGCATTTTCCTAAGCTATTTTTAATCCTTTATCCTAATTTCTAACTTTCTTCCTCGGCAACGACATCTTTTCATTGACTTGCCTCCTTATAAAACAACTTTAATAGTTTGATTACAAGATAATATAAATTGACATTGAGAGATTATGAAGCCTTATTGTGGCATAGATAATACAATATTGTTTATTTTAGTGATATTTACTAAGGGGATATACTTAATGCTTAATGCAAAGTAAAATGAAAAAAAAACACTAAGACAAGTACGAGGCAACATTATATATTTTCATTATGTTAACAAAATTTTATATAAAAATTTAAATTAGTCATGTAGAAATTAATTAGTATATCATTATTAGTTTTTCAAAATAATTAATTTTGCCACAAAGTCAGTTCTTAAAGATATAAATAATTTTGAAACTTATTAATCTTTAATTTAGTTAGAACATATCAACAATGCAAAAAAAAAAAAAATCACTACCATTCAATCAGGGATGGAAACCTAATGGGGGTTAAATTTTTTTTCTTTATTTGTAATTGTTTAAATGTATAACTTTTAATAAGTAATTTATTTTAAAAAATTAGACATAAAATTAAAACTAATTTTTATTTTAAATGATAATAACTTCAACTGTTATTATAAAATAAAAAAAATGCATAATTAATTTTACACAATTTTATTGTCGTTATCACTTTAACTTACAATAAGAAAAAAAATAATTATGCACTAACAATATAATTCTTTTTACAAAATCATTTAATTACAATCTATGATGTATAATAAGTTTATTAATTTTTAAAATAATTATCTTAAAAGTAATTTAAACAGTAATTTATTGATATAAAATTATTTTACCTTAAGTAGACATTAAAGTCTTACAATAATAATAACAAACACAATTAATTTTACACTAACCTTAATAATTATTATAATAATAATATATAATTAATTTTACATTAATTAACTTAAGAATACATATCTATGTGCATGAGAAGTGCCAAGGAGGGGTGGGGTCCATGTCTGCACTCCTCTTTATGGGTCCATGCATTCGAATTGTGATAAATTTGTTAGTTTTTATAATAATTATTTTTAAAAATCATAGGATAAATGAGTTGATAGTATACAAATATTTAAAATAATAGTACCATAAATTTAAACTCTTAATTTTTAAATCATCATTTTGTTGACCTTTTTTATTAATTTGATAAAAAGAAATAGAATTTACTCTACAATTTAGATCGAGTGCTTCCTTAATTATTGACGAAAAGAAAAGTTAATGTATAGAATAAAATGGATTTTTGAAAATATAAATAGTGGTAATTAATGTTATAGTAATATATAATGATCCCTTATATCGGTTCCGTCCCTAGTAAAATGATCACATATATTAATAAAAATATCCAACAGATAATTTTAATGAGCTCGTGAATCCATTCAATAACACCGCTAACTCATATCAAACCTAAGTTTCTCTACGATCATACTTGTCGCATCCATTCAATAACTATAAAGCTCCATTATCAAGTTGCATTAAATATGACATCGTCTCTGTTTTGTTCCTCATCTAGACCTTAAAATGCCCTCCTTGAAATTTCAATGAGTCGCCACTCTATTTTGTGCCCCAATTATCTACTATTTGCTTTTATTGATGCTTTTTTCCCCTCTTAATGTGTTCTAGTTAATTAACACGCTAATGAGGTCATTATGCTTTGGGGCACTATTGTTTATTATCCATGTAATTAACATGCATCCATTTTTTAAGAAAATAATTAATATTTTTTATATTTATGATGCTTCGTATATTAATTCAAATTTATGGTATTGTTTAATTCAAGAAACACAATCTTTCATATTGAATGCAATTTCAAATTAAGAATTAAATAGTCACATTACTACTCTTTAATGCATATTCCATTCTATATTTAATTTAATGAAATGGACAACTTTTAAAGCTGTATTTTTTCATTTTAAAACGTTTTAATTTAATGAATTGATATCTATAAATTCATTTTTTTAAAAAAATGGGTAACTTTATAAATAGTGGTCTTAATTTTTCAGTTACATTTTAAATTAATTGTTATAAATTACTAAAAACTATATTAATGATTCATTAGAAATAGTCATTTTAATTCTTATTTAAATTTACTTTATTCTCTCAATCAATTATATAGGTACTTAGCATATATGTTTTAATACAAAATAATTTAGACTAAATTGTAATTTTAGTTTTTCTATAATTTCAAATCTGCTTATTATTTTTTAATAAATAATTTTGATCTTTTTATATGACAAGATGGTAAATAAAGTGAAAAAAATAAAAAATATTAATAAGAATTGAATATGTAACCTTTTATTTAAAGACAAAACAATAAATCATTAAGACACTTACTTTGTTTAATTAATTTATAATCATTATTTTACAAGTATATTAGTCAAGAGTTATTATTATTATTTAATTATAAAAAATTATAAATTAAAATAAAATATTTAATATTTAAATATATTTAACATTTTATTTTACATATATTAATTTTTATCACATAATTTTATTTTAATATAAATTAATAAATCATTATATATAAAAAAACCGTTCTTATCTTATTATAATTTCAAAAAAGTTACATAAAATAATATATAGATTATTTTTAAAAATTATTTCATGTAATTTAGGCAAATTATGTAAATCTAAAATAAGATTTAAATAATCTAAAAAATTAAATTTTATTAATTTTTATAATTAAAATAAAAATTTATATTATTTATATAAAAAAAATTACATAATTTTTTATAAATTACATAAAATAATTTAAATATTAATTTATGAAATTTTATTGATTTATATAATTGGTATTAAAGAACTTATTTACTAACATGTAAGTTTCCTAAAAAAATAAATATTAAAAATTTATTAATTTATATAATTAGAATAAAAATAATTTACATATTAAAATAAATTCACCTAATTTGTATAATTCACATATTAATTGATGTAATTATATTGATTTATATAATTAGAGTAAAAATAATATGTATATTTAAATAACTTTATAAAATAATTTTTGTAAATAATTTATATATGAGAATGGATCTAATTAGAGTGATATAATTTTGATAATTATTATATTATTTTTATAATTTGATATAAAATATGATTTTTATTACATATTATCAATATTATTTGTGTCAACTTTTGTTAAAATTGAATAACAATAGGTAATCAAATAATTCATATATTAGTATATTTTGAAACGTTTATATTATATAAATTTTAAAATCTATATGAACAAGATAACAAATGATTTTTTATTAATATGAAATTTTACCTATGTGATCTATGTGAAAAGAACTTTTGATCGAAAGAAAATATTATTGAGTTATAAGTTCTAAAATAGTATAATAATTATCAAAGTTACACCAATATAATTTGATCCATTTTTTTATTTTTTAGCATTTATATTGTAAATAATAACAATTTTTAATTAAACATTTTTAAATCTTATTTATATTCAATCTATGCTCATTTTTACATTTAAATAAAATCTAAATAAAGACACTTAAACTCTCTATATACCTCATGGTGCATCACGCGTGTAAAAAAGTTAATAGATATATAAGAGAGATCAAATTATATCGATGTAACTTTGATAACTATTACATCATTATATAATTTCTAATTGAATAATATTTTTTTAAAACTCATTATTAGATTGAAAGTCCCTTTTATATAAATCATATGTGCATAATTTTATATTGTTCCAAAATCATTTTCTATCCATTTATATATATTACAAAATATGAATTATTTGATTATTTTCTGTTCCTGTATAATTTTAACAAAATTATATATATATATATATATATATATATATATATTGTTGTTTTTATCATGGTTTTACTAATGGAGTGCATCATGATTATGCCACATTGCTGAACGTAGGTTCAACAACATAAACACTATTATTTTTAGACTTGCTAGGTCTAGGCTTGATGAAAGGAACCACAGTTTATATGTGTATTCACAAATTAAGTTCTACAACTTAACCAATTTATTTGACTTTAAAGGAACACTTAACTCTTTCATTATGATGTAATATCCCCACAAACTGAAGAGTGGATGCAAAGAAAACGGAAGAGGATCCAATAAATTGTTCAATGTGTCAACTATATAAGCTTTGACAGAGACTAGTAATAAATGGAAAAAATGATTTTTAAGCTTCTCATAAACATAATAATTGATCTCAATGTGTTTTGTACGTCCGTGGAAGCTAACATTAGCAACAATGTATCACTTAAATTTATCAAAATACAACATGCCAAGAAAGACAAGGAGGACACAAAGATCGTGAAGCAAGTGTACAACTGAATTTCACAAAGTGATTCAGAGATAGGTATTTGGCTTTAGACGAAGATAAATTTTGGATCTTGAGGAAATGAGAGTGTTTCTAATCACTAGTAACAAATCAACGATAACAAGGAAAAGTAGCCAAATCAGGTTCACCAAAAAAATTTACTCGTATGTTAGAATAATCAAGAAACAACAAGGGTATGAAGAATAATTATCTATTCAAATTATAAAAATCGAGTATGAATATGATTTGTTGGTATTTATAAACAAAAAAAGAAAATAGATAGAACATGTTAGGACTCAGGAATCTATAAAAAACTAAAAAGAAGTTTGTCAGAAGTGGGATTTGAACCCACGCCTTCTCACGAAGACCAGAACTTGAGTCTGGCGCCTTAGACCACTCGGCCATCCTGACTTATTTAACAAAAGAGAAATTGATAAGCTAAATATAGACATGTGTTTTTTAATTTATTATGGTCCTTGAATTAAAAAATTAACTAAATTTTTAGTTCTCAGGAGATTTTGAATTTTTATCCGTAATTTTTTTTTTAAATTTAATCCCTAAAGAATTTCTCATTAATAAGAATAGTCACGTGTATATAAGTGTTACGTAAATTTTATTATATTTAAAATCCTAACATTTCAAGTAACTTTGAACATACAACAACTATCCGTTCATGAAGAGATTTACGATGTAGAATAATAGTTCATTTTTCTTATTACCACGTCAATACTTTAAATTTTTTTATTAATAATATGAATTATTTATAATAACAAAAAATTACGTAAGAATCAAATATTTTAAAAAAAATAATTTAGGAATAAAAAATTCAAAAGCTCTTTGAGGAGTAAAAACTTAATTAGCTCGATAAAAAAAAGCTTCCTGCGCGAGATAGAGACTGAAGATTGAAGAACAGTCGTCGGCTCCTCGCTCGCCCTTCGCTGCTGCGCCATCACCGTGCCCTTCTCAAAGCGATTTTAACCTAACCGCGTTCTTTTTTTCTTCAGAAATCGAGCATAAGGATTTGAGGATTGAAGTATTGAACACCAAATCCTTTATACTTGTGAGTTTTTGTTGCGTCAAATTCTTCAATTGAAAACTTTGTTATTAGGAATTAGAATCACACTGCGTTCCTCACTGATTGTGTGACCGTAGTGTTCTACATAAATTTTTAGGGCCATATATCACGTTGTCTCTCACTTCGGCTAAATTTCACCATTTCACACACTAACCACACTTTTCTTTTGCATCTCCAACTCCACTCCACCCGTTGCCCTAGCTGAGTTTCGCGTTGGTATACGCAGTGTTATTGATCCTATTCTTGGGGTAACAATGCAAGCTCTATATTGGTCCTGTTGCTGGCATTTAGTGTAACAATCTCTGTAACTCTGTTTGGAACTGTATTGAGGAATATTGAACATAAACTCCATTGGGTTCTCCATTTGTCGGTTCTCGTGTAATTATATGCGACAATTTTTCTCATTTTATTCTCTTTATCTTTTCTTCTTTTGTGTTTTGTGGCCCGGAGTGACTGTCCAGGTTGGGCAAGAAGGGAGGGAAAAAGGAGAAACACAAAAATGTTTTTCCACATAGTGCTGGAGCGAAATATGCAGCTGCATCCACGCTACTTTGGTCGCAACCTTCGTGATAATCTCGTTTCCAAGCTAATGAAAGATGTGGAAGGCACTTGCAGGTGATTCCCCTCAACCTCTTTCAATAACATCATCTTAATGACAGTAACTTTGTGATTTGATTCGGCATTCACAGTATATAACATTTGGATTTTCAACCACTCTGCAGCGGCCGACATGGATTTGTGGTGGCAGTTACAGGGATAGAAAACATAGGGAAAGGGCTAATTCGTGATGGAACAGGGTTTGTGACATTTCCGGTTAAGTACCAATGTGTTGTCTTCAGACCATTTAAGGGAGAGATCCTGGAAGCTGTTGTTACTATGGTGAACAAGGTTTATACAGTTCCCTTTCTCTTTAGTTTAGAGTAATCACACTGTGTAACTCTAATTTGTGGAGATTGTGGTTTATGACAGTTGGGTTCTGTTTGTACAGATGGGATTTTTTGCTGAAGCTGGACCTGTCCAAATCTTTGTTTCAAACCATGTAAGCTTTTGTCTTTTGTAATCTTTGAGAAATGGTTTCTATTATCTACATGTTATATCTAGAAGGCTGTTACTTTTGTTATTCATTTTAAACACTAAAATTATGTGTCCTGTATTATTCTGGTCATTGGAAATTGGAATGCCATGCAAGTTTTTTGATTTTGAACACTAAAATTATGTTTTTCACTTATTATTGTTGCTATTGGAATGTAATGCAAGTTTTTGGCTATGTCAAAATATTATGAATGAGGTTTTGGGATATTCACCACCCTCAAAATTATCACATAGGGACTTGGCAGAGGGAAAATGCCTTTTTTTTGGGCTAGGATAGGATGGCCATATCTAGATAAATTCATTTCAATTTTTGAATATATATTTTATTTAATATGTATTGTCTAACTGTTTCTTAATTTCTTTTTCCTAAAAAACTTCTATATTTGCATATGACATTGTATCCTTATCATATACTTGTATTTTGTTCCCATGCAGCATGTGTTATGGTTAGTATGGAGATCTTGACCATGAGACGAGTTATGCAACTAGAAATTAATTATGTTAATGAGCTTCTGTAACTATTCAATATAGCATTTTTGGGGCCGGAATAAAGATGATTGTGCAAATTTGTGATTAGCTCAAACAGAAAAATCGTTGCAGGAATCCAGTTTTCCTAGACACAGGAACAGTTCCTTGTATTTTTTATTTTATTTTTTAAAAAAATTTTGATGACTTAATGTGTGAGAAATTTTGGTTTTGATCATTGTCTGTCAGTTGACTAGTTAAGGGTTTTCCATTTTCTTTTTAATGAAATGGTGGAAAATGTTGGAGTGAAAAGAAAAACAATATAGCCATCTGAAGTTTTTCTTTCTAAGATGAATGCTATCTCTTAGAATTTGAGCTCAGAGTTTAACTCAAACCGACAAAATTGTCCTGTAAGGTGAGGATTGCCCAATCCTTATAATAAGCATTATTTAGGTCATGTTGCTAGGCGATGTGAGACTAAACACATCTCCGCATACCCAACACAATGAAAGTGCTGGAGGCTACCCAAAGAGTGTGCACAATTAAGGAGAGGGCTAGGGGTGATCATAATTAAGGCGGCTTTCCAACACTATTTGAACATCTTGCTTTCTAGTTGCATTCTCTAGAGGTCTTCATATCAGAGTCTGTTACGATCACGGAACAATCCTAGAATTCGAGGACTAGGGACCTCCCAAAGAAAGAATGAAGAGAAGAAAAGATTCTATTATTTTCTCTGCTGCCATTCATTACATATCAAGCATCTATATAAAGGCATCATACAAGGATGCTGTGAAAAGAAAACGCAAAATGGAATAACAGAATGGGTGGAGTAACAGAATGGCTAGGAACAAGCAGCAGACAGCATATTCCTCTTCTGCTAGTAGGACCTTGCCAGCTCTGCAGCTCTAACAGAATCTGTTAGACGAAATCCACTAGGAGCTTGGGTGGAATGATTCTGCATATGGGCCTGTGGAGTGCACCTGCATCGCATGGCTGGTGGTGCGGTGTCTCATTCCTATCAGAGTCTCTATGAGAATGGTTTTGATTGGTTCTTGCTAAGGAATCAAAGGGGCTAATCTGCAAACTTTAAATTGCAGTGGGAGCTTAGATTACCCCAGATTGTTGCCTTCATCTTTTTATATACTAATTTCTGGTACTAATTATGTCAGTTTATACTATGATGACTGGTGGCATGCAAGCCATCTAAAATTCTCAATCCATTAATAGTTTCCCTTATGATATATGCAATGTTTTGAATTACGAAGGATTATTTTCTGTTTTTTTTTTCCCATTAAGTTAGATTATGTCATTACTTTGCAACTGAAAAGTTTCAAAATGTAGTCGTAGTTTTTTTATATATATTTGTTTGCTAAGACCTTTTTTTCTCCTTTTAGTTGATTCCGGATGATATGGAGTTCCAGTCTGGAGACATGCCAAATTACACTACATCAGATGGATCAGTATGTATCATTTATAACTTCTAAAATGGAAAAGAAGATAGCAAATTGTTTTTGGTATTAATCAATTGGTCTTTTGCAGGTTAAGATTCAAAAAGATAGTGAAGTGAGACTAAAGATAATTGGGACTCGAGTGGATGCTACTGAAATTGTATGCCTATATATATTATGCCTTTTACTTCATTTTGTTGAATGCTGTTTAGTTAAGCTCCATCAGCGTTATGCTAAATTCTGCTTTAAGAAATTTAAATTAATAATAGGAAAGCAATTAGATATAGCTTTTGTTTCCCTGCAGATTTCTTCACTATTACAAATGCCTCTGAAAAGAGCCTGTTAGTTTTTGCTAATTTTATTGTATAGCTCATGATCACTGTCTTAGCAGTAGTTTTTGTGAATATCATGAAAAGTGGTGATACTTTTACATTTCTGGAATGCTAGTTTATGCTCCGTTTGCTAAAAATTTACTGTGTTGGTAACTCTTGTCACTATTTAAACTTAACCCATTTCCAAAGTTATCAACATGGTATGTTAAAGGTTACTACCAGCTACCATGAGGGGATTATAAATTTACGCCCATGTTTGTGGCATGCAAGAATCATTGCCACTCCGTGCTGCAGCTTTACTTTATATTTATACACTTGAACGTTGGGAGAAAATTATGATCACAAATTCTCCAGTTACTGCATGCAATTAGATTTGATAATATTTTTACCACCTTGTTGATGTTACATGTTGACTGTATTGTTCCTACCATGATTATCTTGTATGCCATGTGTGAATATATGTCTTAAAAGAACTCACGATGCTGATGGCCTTGTAGCCTAATGTCAGTTTAGCAAGCATATGATACTAGGCTGTATGCTAATAAAGTTTTAATACTCCTGCACGTGCTTAGCCTATGTTTTCATTCCCTTCGATTGTAGGGCTATAGATATGAACTGTGCCACTGTTCAGTTTTTAAAATGACCAGTACAGAGATACAAAGCACTTTTGCCTTTGGATATTGAATATCTATATGCTTTTAAATTTCAATGTTTTCTCGATCTCATTTATCTGATATAATATTTTTTTCTCAGTTCTGCATAGGTACCATAAAAGATGATTTCTTGGGTGTGATCAACGACCCTGCAACAGTTTAAATACCCCTTTCTGTACTCGTGTATCGTATATAGTTTGCATGACTTGGATTTTTACACCGTAATCCTCTTCAGATATTATGTTGTCTTACTCGATCATTGAAAGTACTAAGTCGTTGAGTTTTTGGTTCCAGAATTAATTTTCAACTCCCACAAGTAATTTTGGGTAATTCCATCAAGCAAGATGAGCCAGTACTATTCCAATAAAATTGTTCGTTGCCAGTAAAATATAAAAAGCTGTTGACGTAGTATAAATGAGACTGGATGCAGAATTTTCGATATAGATTGTATATACTTTAATCAAATGATACAGATAAAATGGGAATTACTCGTTTTTGTCTAACAAAATATGTTTCAACTTACGTGGCACATTGACTTATTTCTTGGTTTTGGATTTTTTTGTGCCATATTGAGAGACTTTAATTATTATTAATGTAGGTGATTTGAATTAAATAATTAATTTTGATTAAATGTTAAAGTATAAGAAATAGACTATTAAAGTTATTCATATTTTGTATATTATCTAAAGTTGAAATTAATGGTCCTACGGTTCCTGACTTCTAAGTTTCAACGATATGAATTCTCCAGTTATTTGGGGTTGTGCTTTATCCTCTAGCCAATGGTGAAGGATGAATAAGCCACAAAAAAGAATAAATAATTTGAGCTTAGCTTAAACGCTTCAATGATAACTGAAAAATAATAACAAGTAGAACTTAGCTTGAACGCTTAAATTATTACTATAACCACTTTTTAAGTATAATATCATATTAAAATTTGAAGTAAATAAAACTAAGAATGGGTTGAGGAACACAATTTGAGAGTTTCAAATAACAATTTTGAAGCTGCCCGCCGAGCTTCTAAATACGAGTCATTTTCCTATTTAGATCGCATTTAAAAAACTTCAAACCAATTGAGTTCAGCTTTTTATTAGATCTAATCATATCAACAGCAATGTCTCAATGAGTTCCTTTTCATTCACACTGTTCAAAGGATAACGTATAAAATTATGAGGAATAGGATCAAAATTATCCCAACCTATATTATTTTTTTCTCAATAAATTCTTTTGCTTCCGAGTGCTATAAATCTTCTTCCCTTCATACATTTTCAAACAATAATATCATTTAATAATAAAGAGCTAAGCAAGGAGAATTGATTAATAAAAGAAATGAATGCAAAAAAAAAAAAACCATAATAGTCCTGTTAACCTGTAGCAAGTTGTCAGTTTTTCTCTTTTAATTGAAGAATCTCTCTTCCCCCCCCCCCCCCCCCCCCCCCCCCCCCTTTTTTTTTCTTGACATCTTGTTAAAAGACAAATCCAATTATGATGTTCTATATTTTCTTTGATTTGTTTTTTTGACCTCCTTTATAAGATAGTTATTCTTTCTTTGCTTTTGGGGCACTATTGATGAGAATCACCCCACATGGTGGTAAGATACTGCTGGCACCTGCTGCAACAGCTCCCATTTTCATACAACAAATCTGGTTCTGCCCTTACAGTTTTTCTTGTCATGGAGAATTTCTTGGCAATGGACACATCACTACTTGGCTTGAGATTGTGCCTGTACTCCATTGTCACTTGTTCAAAAACTTCAACCTCAAACATGTTCAGCTTCAGCTTGGGTTTCATGTGGTCTCTGACAAATGCAAAAGCCAATTGGTCTCTTGGGTTAAAGGCCTCCAACTCATTGAATATAAGACAGGAGAACAGATTACTGCTCTGTCCATGCTTCCTCAGGATCAGTGCACTGTCTGGCACATCTGCAAATTATATATATGGTTCCTTATTAATAATTTAGACGAAGGTTCCAAACCTAATTGCAAAAGTGCAAAGAAAGTCAATCATAAATGGTAAAAGACCTTTTCTAAAGTTCATGTCACTATTGGCTATGTAAGTTTGGGTTGGATTAGACTTAACTTAATTACCTAACAAATAGTTTAACAAGTAAGTGTGTGTTTGTTTTTCCATTAAATACCCCCAAATGGATGTTGAAAGAGATTCTCACAAAAAGTGCTTTGGAATGCGTGCTCATAGAATGAAACGGTAAAACAAACATATCCACAGTGTAAAGATTTTTTATATTATTATTTAATCACAAATTATTAGTAAGATAAGTTTGATGAATTTTATAATAATAATCTTAAAACGCATATATAATAGTTTCTGACTAGTCGAAAATATAAGTAAGCAGTTGCACACAAAATTAACTCATTTATAGAGGAACCGTTTAGCCAAAATAAGATGCAGTTACCTGAGGCATAGGGCAGCTTGCCGGGGCTCCATGGTTGCAATCCATTTTCACAGTAGATCTCCATTTGCATCTTCAAGGCATTCACATCCCACCATTTCTTCCACCTTGCAGTTGCCATTGCTTCTTCCATGGTATGAACAAAATATGGGTGCTTCGATATAGCCATGTCTGCATTCTGAGATATAACAAGTGAATGAATGAGCAACAATGGATCAACCATAAGTTGCAACTTTGCATCTATCCAAATACTGAATTGGGAATTTGGGAATAGCCTATGGACTAAATATTTTGGTATAACCCCATTCATTGCTGGGTTCTGATACAAATTCTCTTTTGAAACCTTCACAATCCTCCACACACCTATCTTGTATTCGCTGGACTTTGTTGAAATTAAGCCATGGTATTCAAGTCCTTTGAGTGTAATATCATCTATGAACATGAAGAAACAGACATTTTGTAGTGTTTGGGACCCAAGGCCCCTAGGTTGCCGGATCTTGTCGTGGTCATTGAATATTGCTGAAACTACAACTACACTCTCACACTTTTCCATCGATATTCGATCTGCATTCAGAGTGAAAAAGATATAACATGAAAATGTTGATCATCTCACTGGCAAATAAACTTGTGAACACCACAATGTGATAAGAGGACTAATTAAAAAAATCAACATATAATTTCAATATTTATTACGTACGTTACTTGAATTGAGATATCTTCAAGAGTCTACATCATTTCATTCATGCACACACAAAGAAAAGGAGGGGTGGGAGAGGAACTGACCATAATCACTAATTGGAAATTTCTTTAAGAACCCACATGGCACTTCCCTGCTATCGTTTTGGTGATCAAAATAAGAAAACCTTAAATGGCTGCTGAGATTCCCACCGAAACTATCAGCATTCCCCTGCATGTACCTCAGGGTCCTCGTGGAACATTTGCGCAAATTCTGAATCTCCTTCAAAACATCCCAGTAATCTGAACACAAAAACCAACACCCTTTAACCAAAAGACACGATCTTTATCCTAAAAACAAATTTAAAAAAATCACCAACTTTTTTGTGGGATCATAACAAGCCTAGTACCTGAAAAATTGATAGGGGAAGAGCATGTGGAACGTGTGGTTGAGATGGCATACTTGTGCTGTCCATAGGAAGAAGGATAAGAGAAGAGAGAAGAAGGTTGAATTGGATCGTAAAGGGGTGATCTGAAGAGGCATTTGGATTGAGAGGAAATGACGTAAAGAGCAAGGAAGAGAGAGGCGAAGAGATAGAACAGAGAGAAACAGAAGAGTTTTGATTGGAGGAACAGAAGGGGTTTGGAGGCTGTTAGTATTAACTTCGCCATCAAGTGGTTTCCATGGATTTCGGTTCCTTTGAGTTCATTACAATTCCACTTTGATGATTTCAATTTCACTTTGATTTCAATTTCAATTTCAATAATTAGTATGAGCCGTGTATACAGGTACGCAGTTAAGGCAACTCAACTGCTTTAGGTCCACAATTTCTCTAAGATTATTACTAATTATTATTTCATTTTATTATATAAAAAAATCCAAGAGAGAAATAATAGATAATAGATTAGAGGAATGTCAATTACATTTGTTTGAAGTTTAATGTTTATATACTTACCAGATAATTTTACTTATTTTTTTTAGTCACAAATCACTATTTAAATGAATTTAAAATAATCTTAAAAATCAATAACTCTATTATATATGATAAATGATAATAGGATAACTGTGTGTGAAACTTTTTACACGTATTATCTTTCTTCTCTTTGTTTTGTTTATCAATATATTTGAGTTAATTGAACTGAAATGACAAAAACATTATAATGAACACTAATATATAATGACTTAATTTAAGGAGTTATTGGAGATAAACATTTTTTTAGTCAATTGGAGGGAAATTACCCCAAAAAACAATTAAGAAACCACGTGGAAAAGCAAGAGAGCTTACATCCGTTAAAATAGCATTTGCTAAAACTTGAGGAACATTTTAAGAAATTCTTAATTGTCTATTTGGATCTTTGGATCTTTGGATCTAGACAAAAATTGACAAGCTTATCACCCTCCATAAGAGAATGGAGCCAAACAAAGCTGGAAGCCTTATATTTCGAACCATGCTAGAACAATAGTGAAATGAAGCACAACGGTCGTTCAGAAGTGAAACTAACCATATAGAAAAATCAGATTCCATCATGAATTGCTTGAACCCTCTATTCCACACAATCTGGATTCCAAGCATAATAGTCCAGAGTTCTCTCTTGTTAATTATTAATAAACTATTCAATATTCATGACTGAATATTTTTTTCAATTTAGTGCACATTTTGATATTGGTGATTTTGATTTATCTTTTGAATAAAACGTACTAAGAGAAGTTTTAATGTAAAAAATTGATACTATTTTAATAAAATTACTAAATTAAATAAAATGATACCCTAAAAAAAATTAATAAAATGATTAGTTTCGATTCTAGATTTATCTATTGTTTATAGAATATTACTGATAATACATGGAACGATCGAGATTATAAGAAAATTAAAGCTAAAATCACTTAAATTATTGAGTTTAATGGGTAAAATGTTTTACACTTTCAACTAATTAATTAGAAATCGGCTTTAACATGTCTTAGGATGAAATTATTATTAAATTAATAAATTTATCATGATAGTGTATAATTTAATGATAATATATAAACAAATTTATACTGTGTTACTACATGTATTTCTTTCTTAATTCTTGTCTTATCTTATATCAATAATGTTACAAGATTTGTTGAATGAGTTAACCATATTATTTATTGATAAAGAAACATTATAATTGCTCGTTATAAAATTTTGATAAATAACTTTTCTAATAGAAAAATGATATGCCTATTAATAATTTATATTACACTAAATTTTTCTAATTTATTAATGATCTAAGTTGGTTGAATATGATGCTTAAATCACCTGCCATTGTCTTTTGATTTCAATGCATAAAACAAAACCCTCTAATTTTGCCTACGGCCCCAAAAGTTTTAGACACCGTCCTGCTTTGATCATAGAACTAGATAAAGGAGTCATGTGATGACATTCATTGTTCCATTATGGGGCTATGGGACCTTCTTGTAAGGTAGTTGTAGTTCCATGACAAACTTGAATCAGGGAAGGATGTTCCATTATAATAATTAATGAACAAATAAATAAAAGCACATGTACTTGTATATGAATTTAATTGAAATGTATTTTTTTTTTTTACATATGTAACATCTTTGGGAGAATAGCTTTAACTTAAGAGTGCTTATTTATGTTTTTGTTTTTTTTTTAAATATTTTATAAATTATTTTTCAAAAAAAAAATAATTAGACAATAAAGTAGGAAATAAAATAATTTAGAGGTGTTCTACTATTTTAATTTAAAAACTAAAAACACATTATTTTTACAACAGTTTTCAAAAACTACTTTTATCAAACAAGTGTTTTTTTTAAATGAAAATTATTTTTCAAAATAGAAATTAAACATGTCCTCGATCGCAAATTGGCCATGGTTAGACTTAGAAGCTATTTGATTTTTATTTCTGCATGGAACTTACTTTACTAAGAATCAAGCCTAGTATTCATCCATGATTGTACATTAGCACTCAACCAGTTGAAGAAATAATACACATGCCAAATCATGTTCAGTGGATAATGGTCGGTGAGTGTTCCTTGGTGCCTTCGATCACTCCATATATGTCAATACCAAGCGGGTTCCATTGACATTAAACCCACACAGATGTATATTTTTAATCAAACATTCTTCACTTTATCATTTCATTATATATATATATATATATATATATATATATATATATATATATATATATATATATAATATTTCATTTTATCATAATTTAAAGGAGAATATATAGTGTTAACATTTAGATTACAAATGTTTGATAAATAATTAAACTTTAAGTAATGTGACTTGAATTCGGTAACCACGCATGTAATAAATAATGATTAAAATTTGCTTTTTCATATATTTAAGATTATTGTGGGACTGAGAGCTCTTTGTGTCATGGGAGATGAAACTAGTCAAAACTCAGAAACTGCTTTCACTTTATGTCGTATTAGTAGCTTTTGGTAAAATAATAATTAGGATAAATATCTATTTTCATCTTTGAATATGCAGAGTACTGATAAATTTATTTTTAAAAGATAAAAATTTAAATTTTAGTCTTCGTAAGTGAGAAAAGTACGATAAATTTATCCATCCGTTAACTTCTATCATTTATCGTTAATGAAAAAATTTAGAGATGAATTTGTCAATGCTCTATACGTTGAGAGATAAAATAATTATTTATCCAAAATATAATTTAATCTTTATCTTTTTTTTCTTTTTTTTAATCTTTGCAAGTATATCATTACAATAAACACTTAAAAAAAATAGGAAAACAAGCATAAGTTAAAGCAATCATAATAATAAACATAATATTGATTAATAAGCATAATTTGTTTATTAATCAATATTATATTTATTATTATGTTTATTTTAATTTATGTTTATTTTCCTATTTTTTTAATGTTTATTGTAATGATTAAAAAAAGGGTGAAGATGAAGATTAAATTATATTTTTGGTAAATAGTCATTTATGTCCCTTAATGTGTAGAACATTGATAAATTCGTCCCTGAATGTGTCATGTAGGCTTTTTCATTAATGACAACGGATGGATATAAATTTGTCGCACTTTTTTTACTTTGAGGGACTAAAATTTGAATTTTCATCTTTGGGGACGAATTTGTCACTATTCTACACATTTAAGAACAAAAATGATTATTTACCCTAATAATTAAAATTATTGTTAATAATTAAAACAAAGTCATATGCAACATACATGTAATTAAACCCTCCAAACTTCACATCAAAAGGTGTCCACTAAACTTCAAATTCACTAATTATAACTATTGAAGGGCCTCAATTGTCAATACACACATGATGAGATTATGAGATTCTCACACAGAACACATTTCTAAAAATAGAAAGAGTTTTTAAATGTTATTAAGTCTCATCTTCGACTTAAAAGATGAAAGCTTATGACATACTTCAAAGTCCCATCGGAGTTGTTGTAAAATAAGCGTAACTCGCAAAGTTAAAGGAGATGAATGCACATTTTTTTTATTGAATAATCATCTGTTTAAATGCACATTTATTTTAACAGAAAGAAGCAATAATAACTGACTTTCTAAGTAATAACAAACCATTAACATAATAATAACAAACCATTAACATAACAATAATCAAGTAACATAAAATAAAACAACTATTGTTGTCCAAGTTTCTCCCTCAGTAACTTAAGATTTAATGTAATCGTATCCATGTCTATCTGAATGTTCTCTTTTTCAACACACAATGACTTTGCTTCAGTAGCTATTCATGCATGCTCCTTGAAATTTCTTGCAGCAGTAGCAACTTTCTTTTCTGCTTCTAGTTTTGAGACTCTTTTATCTATGAAAATGATCCTCTGCTTGAAGGATGATATACTTTGTTGGATGCTTGATTGTATCTCTTTAAATCCAGAGACAACTTTATTTATCTTATTTTCTATCGCTTCTAAATTAAAGTCATTGTCTGTTATCTCCGTTTCTTTCTGTTTAACTAAAGCAAGAAGTTGTTCCAATTCACCCATTAACACATCCTTTCTTTTACAAAGGATCTCTTTTCTTTTTTGTCATTCTGGATTGAATGTTCAATGATAGTATTCAATTCTAAACAAGCTTCATTCATAAATTGTGATTCAATCTCCAACTCCATCTATTTAACCTTCAAGGCTTCAGAGGATGAAAGTCATTGGTCTATTTCTTTTGAATACACTAACGATGCTCTCTTCATAGCAAAATCTGGATTGTTTAAAGCATTCATTGTATAATGGTCGAGTGAGATTGCACATTGTTCCTCAACAGTTGCATGATGAAAATGACCTAATCTTTTGTGCCAAACTTTTGTATTGTTTACAGTAACTGAATAAGCTACTCGCTCTTCTTTCAAGGGATCAAATGAGAAACTTTTGCCTCTTATTTTGATATCGAAATTTTTCTTGTCATTGACATCTTTAATCAAACGGTGCTTATTTTTAAAGATGACTTTAAACTCCTTCTCAATCAATTGTCCCACACTTAGCAAGTTTTGATGAATCTCAGGTACATACAAAATATTATAAATTAATTTTGTACCCGCATAACTTTCAATGACTACAGTTCCATTTCCTTCATTCCTCGAAAGAAGTTTTTATGGGATCTCTATCTATCAAAATTTTCACTTTTGGTTCCAGTGAATGAATAATCATTGAGTCCTCCTCTTTCCAGACAACACATACAAAGAGACTTGTCAACATAAAACAGAATTTGTAAACTTATTAGAGATGTTTCTATTGAGTTTTGTTCTCTTCTATCTCACAGCTATCTATTTTATATTTTCTTTAGTTATTCACTAGAACAATTATGATCTCGAAGTCAATCCGGGGCAAGTGTTCAAATCTATTATGACATAACACCGGGGTGCTCAACGGACCTTTTTAATCTTCTAAGACCTTTTTTGCGAACTTTGAATGGAAGTTAAATATTTTTTTAGTGATAATATCACCATTGTTAGTTCTAATTTTTTATACTTGTGATTTGTCCAATTCTCTGAAAAGTTATTGATCGTGGGTCATGTGGTTGGTACAACAACTATCCACTAGCCAACATTCACTGAATTGTTGCTTGTAAAACATGTTGCTACAAACAATTGCTCTTCTTCTTGTTGATATGCAACTTGAGTCACATTCTTTTGTTAAAAATTGCTTTTGCAAATTTTCACATGATACCCCAACTTGTTGCACTTTTCACACTTAACATCAGGTCTTCTCCAGCATTTGAAAGGAGGATGACCCATTCTGCCACAATGCTTGCAAGGAGGAAACCCTTTGTTGTCTCCATTATTGTTGCTAGTGTTAGCTGTTGCTTCTTGGGTGCTGGAAGTATTCTTCTTGTATTTCTTTCACTTGTTTTTCTCTCCTTGGTTAGTTTGCAATTTAGCTTTCAATGCTCCTTCCACAGAACCCTCAACCCTTATTTTTCTTTTTCTTTGCTTCTGGGCTTGTAAAGAATTTACAAGTTTTGTCAAGGTAAGTTTTGACAGATCTTTAGTATTTTCCAAGGATGTAATAGTCGCCTCAAATCTTTTAGGAGCAATCACTAGTATTTTCTCAACTATTCTTGAGTTGGAAAAATTAGAACCAAGCAATCTTACTTTGTTAGCAATGCTAAGAAGCTTGTTATCATACTCTTTAATTGTTTCAGACTCCTTCATTTTTTGAATCTCAAATTCTCTAACTAGATTTAGAGCTTGCATTCCTTAAATCCTTTCATCTCCTTCGTATTCATTCTAGAGGAAACTCCAAATTTCATATGTTGATTAGATGGTCATGATTCTAGTGAAAATTTCTTTTGAGACAACAACAAACAAAGTAGCTCTTGCCTTTGACTTTATTGCTTTTCTTTCTTTTTGATTTTTTATCTGAGCCATTGTTGGATTAGTTGGTAAGGGAAGAACTTCGTAGTCTTCCTCAACAACTTCCCAGAGATCATTTACCTCCGGATGTGCCTCCATTATCGCTGCTAGATTTGATAATTGTCATCAAGTAAATGCGCTAGCTTTTCCCCCAAGTTTTGGTTGTGTAACGATTTTCTCGTGAGGACTGTTGCTTTAGCTAGTATTGTTAACTGTTTTGCTTTTAATTTTTTTACAGCTCTCATTTGCAGAGGTGGGGCTTTTGATTCCAAGATTTGTCTCTGGATATCGACGAATACTTCTCAGCCTTGTTTAGCTTCCTAGCATTTAAAACCTGAAATTCGAGTATTGTGTAAATCAAGATGGTCCTATTCATGTAAAGCCTGTGGAAGAATCTCAACATTATCTAGTGTTGTTGGATTTAGTTTATCTTTGTAGTAAACCTAAGAAAACATCCTCATTACTGGATCCCCACCGCATAGTAAACCTTCTAGCTCTTTCTCCAATTTCACCAAATTGTCCATATATAGAAGCTAGCATTTCCACGAGTTGGTCCATAGTGAACTTTTTCCTTTTCCTTTTTCCCTTGTCACAAAGAAGAAGAACTATTTAAATGAGTATTCCTCACAATTCAAGCAGCAGAAAATCAAAGTTAAAAGCAATATAAAAGTGTTATACAAGCATTCCGATTCTAGCCCTGGTTGATAGGCAAAGAAATTCAAATTTTCGCCCACAGTAACTTTAAGGAATCCCTCATTCCCTTGTTTTAAGCAAAGGTTTATTCCAACAGTGACGAGATATTATTCTCTTGGTTAATGTGTAAAAAGAAGCAAAGAAATTATGCCCCTCCCATTTCTTCTGCTTTCTTTCAAAAACAGAAAATAGATACCTGCCTTGAAACCTTTATTATTCATCAGAGATGCATTAATTTCATTCTTACGCATTTGGGTTTTGGATATTAAATAAATACTTGTTATAACATATGCTGCTTTGTCGCCCCCCATAGTCACTGTCCATCAAATGGAATCTGCTATTTGCCTACGCCATTGCCCCTTTCCCTATGGTTCCAAAGGATTTCAAGGTGCAAGGCCTAGCAGATTTCATCATCTTAAGATTAACCATGCCACCCCTCTTTCTCTCCCTCAAATTTCCACCACCAGAAGCTCGGTTACACGTTCATTTGGGCATGTAAATTGCATGCTCGAAAGATTCATCTCTATGCCCTCCGAGAATGAGGGAAGTGGCAACAGAATTTTGAGAGGAGTGGCAGCAGCTTCTCTGGTTCTGACATGTGTTCTTGGATTATTTAGTTTTAGTGGCAAGAATATGAATCCTAAACTCACTACAGCTTATGGTAATGGATTAGAATTTCCTATTTCTAAGCCTCAAGGAAGGTTTGCTCTCAAGTCACTGTTGGAAATACCGAAAGACGAAGAACTCGCAGATACTCAGAATAAGATGCGTTCCAACTTTAGTGTGCGTGGACCTAGCCAGCAAGAAGTTAAAAACCTTAAGGTTTCCTTCTTTTGCTAATAATTAATACTTTGAGAATGAAGTGAAAAAGCAAAGGTTGCTGCATGAAGAAAAGGTCAAAACTAATATAATAAGTGATAACTATTGATCTCTTTTGATAATTGTATATATGTCTTGCATCTTCGTCATTTTCAGTGGCTCGCTATTGGTCTAAGCAGCCAATCTCCGGATAGAAGACGTGAAGCACAGAAAACACTGGAAGAGCAATACAACTGCGAGAGCGGAGAGCCAGAACAGAACCTGGAACTGGCCATGGTAGAACTTCTCATGTTTCAGGTACATAGATAGGATGATAGGATTGACTTCCCCTGTCTCTTATTCTCATGCATGCTTCTCACTGTGTTGATATTTTTTAAAGAAATTTATTATTTGCTGATATTATTAAAAATTATAAAATTTTGTATATTTGATTTCTTACTTACTCATAATGCGCTAAATTTTAGTCATATATGTGATTCTAAAACTTGTACGTATAAAACTCTCTCTTGGATAAATAACTCTCCCTGACAACAATATTAATGATAAGATAATAGTGATAATGATGTCAATGATGGTAGAGGTGAAAATCAATGCTGACAAGTTGTAGTAGTGGTGGCAACATCATTGTTGTTGACGGTAGTGATAGTGAGTGGTGATAGTAATAACATCGAGAATATTATGGTTTTAGTGATGCTAATGGTAATGATAAAAAAAAATCATTATTAAATATAAAGAGTGCATTTTTTTAAAAAATTAAAAACTAAATCCATAATATTTTTTTTCTTTGTTTTAAAAATAGATGTAAAAGTGTTTTGAAAATGAATTAAAAATCAGTTCTATTTTTGTAAAACATATTATAATTTAAAAATTATATTTGAAAATCAAAAATCAGTTCTATTTTTTTTTAAGTTTAAACAAACGGGTCATAAGTACTAATATATAAGTTATTTGTATAATCTAAATGGAAATAAAATAAATTATTTTAATAAAAGTTATAAGCTACTGTTATAAACTATTATTTAAGAGAACTTACTAATTGAAATAAGATGAAGACAACTTATAGACATTTCATGCAAATTATCTTCATAAACTCTCTCAAATACTTACACAAGTACTTGGGCCATAAAATACGGTTCAAATGAACTCTTCCAAACACAAAAATCTTCTTGAGAGTTTATTTACAATTCATCCTTATCCTTATATTATAAATAAGAGTCTTTATTCTTGAATAAAAGGACGTATAGAAATTCTTTTCTTCTTCATTAAGTCATATAACTTCTACTACTTTGAGCAATTTTTTTTATTATTTCTAAATTGTATTCCTTTAAAGCAATATAACTTAAATTTAATTTCAATCTTATTTCACTTTACTTTAAATCTTAGTAAAATATATCAAATTAAGAATATATTTCCTTTTAAGATAAATTGAATTCTATGATTATTATAATCTTAATCAATTTAAAATTGAATTGAATTTTTAAATTTTGAATTTGAACATATCATCATACCAATAATGTTTCAGGTTAAAATAAATTATTTCAATCATTTTTCTCAATTTTATAACTTTTATCTTTCTAATTTATTTATTTAATTTAATATAGGAAAATATTTATCATTATCCATGAAATGCAAGAGAGATTTTTTTAGTTCATTATTTTTTTTTTGAAAGAGTTAGTTCATTATTATTTAGATGCTTGTTTACATTAAATTAGATTAAAGTATTAATCATTTAATCCTTTTAATGAAGCTTTAAAAAAACATTTTAATGAAGAATCTAATTTTTCGGTTGAAGAGAAAAATACTACAAATTAAACATATCTCATGTGAGGATAATACTAATTTACTTTTAGTTAAAATAACAACATATCATTAATGATATTGCCGTCAATTTATGTATGTTATATGTCGTATATATAGAGTACATCAAAATTAGAATTTGTGAATTTATCGACACTATTCAAACTTTTCATTACTAAATCGATCCTCATGGTTCGTATGTTATGTCATGTATTACACTAACTCAAATTAAAGCAGTAATTTGACTAAAATGGCTTTATTTTATGTTTTAAAATGACAATCTAGAAATATTAAAACATACTACTATTTGTCAAAAAATGTAGATTTTTTTATTTCAATTTTGAATGATGATAAATGATACTATATAAACAGTTCGATATTTTGCCCAAGTAAAAAAGTATAATGAATAAGAAAATTAAACTTTTTGAGTATGTAAGTAAAAGATTCTTGTTTATTATAAAAAGTTTCACTAAATTAAATCTCAAAAATTCATGCTTTAAGATTCACCGAATATTGATATTTTTGTGTGGGATTTAAATCTTATCATTTTATCAACTGAATTAATCTTTTGTTGACCAAGTAAAGGATGAGTTTAATGTAATGTTAAACAAAATAACTACACTTACATTTATGGGGATACTTTAGTAATAAATGCCACATAAAATAAAAAAATATATGAATATAAAACCAAATATATATATATATATATATATATATATATATATATATATATATATATATATATATATTATAAGAGTAATTTTTAAAAATTATTATTCATTCTCATAATTTGTTTTTTAATATTTAATGATTAAACCTTTATATCTTAAAAAAATAAAAGATGAAAATAAAAAATAACTCTTGAGATAAATAGATTCCTCCATATATATAGGTGCAACAATTTTTGAACTCTTGTGTAGATAAAGCAGTTTTAAAAAAACCTTACTTTATTATGCAGGGAGAATTTGATAAAGCCCGTGATCGGCTTGACGACATAATTCGTAAAATTTCAAAAGTGGTTAGTGAATTTCACTCCCCCTCTTTCCCATTTTATTATTGTGTGTTTTTTACTTCTTATTTATCTGCAAAAGAAAATAGCATAGGGTAAAAGGGACCCAACTAAATCATTTTCATTTTTCTCTCTTCTCCTTATTTCTCCTCTACCAAACAAATAATAATATATAAATAATTTAATCACTTTTTTATTGATGTTTAATTTTCATAAAATTTAACACAAATAGTCATAATAATATAAAATAATAATTTACCGGTTGAATCAATGAAATTCGTATGTTAGATAAAATTGCATTAATATCATTTGATTCTTTCCTTCCATCATACATGTAACATTTCTAATCGTCGATTGCTCGACGACTTTTCCTGAAATGTCACTTATCTTATAACTACTCAAAGTCAAACACGCTTTTTTTAGGTGATGGACTATCAAAAATTAGATATATTTTATTACTATAAGTAATAACAAGTAATTCTTTTAAGTTATTCTCAATGGTACAGTTTCATGTGTGCCCAGCCTCTAAATCCTTTTCATTCTGGTGGGAGAAAGGTTTGTTCTAATATCATATATAACATTCGTGATTATTGATTACTTGATAGCTCACACTCTATGACACTTCACATAATGACATCTTATTCAACATCGTTGTTGGTTAGAATTCTTTTTATGAGATTCTTTCCGAAACCTTGAAAATTAATTTTATCTGCTTCCAAGATCAATGATTAACCCTATAAATTCACATGAGACTTTTTAACATATTTTGTCCCCACTCATGT
Source organism: Glycine max (assembly GCF_000004515.6). NCBI lineage: Eukaryota > Viridiplantae > Streptophyta > Magnoliopsida > Fabales > Fabaceae > Glycine > Glycine max. The sequence goes on from NC_038241.2 coordinate 32,381,255, forward strand.
TTTTCAAAATTTTTTTTAAAAGATCATCCATCTCACAATTACTCCAAGTCAAAAATACTTAACTATAAAATTTTTAAATGATAAATTATTAAAAAAATATATATATCTTATTGGTATAAGTAATATTAATTAATCATTAGTTATATCATCTCATACCTCTATATATATATATATGTGTGTGTTCAAAGTATGAAAATAAGTGTTGACAATGAGTTGTGAGACGAAGTGTGATAGATAGTTTGTTTTTTTTATTTATCTCAGCAACCTAGCGGGATGTCAAAACTTTACAAGACTGCCGTACAGGAAAATAATATGTATGAGAAATTGCGGCTAGCTCGACTTATACTTTACAAGGTTAGTAAAATAGTCATTCTTTCTTTACAAAAACGCTTAGTAAATAGTCATTAGTACACATATTGATGTTAAATATTTATACGTGCAAGGAAGAAGAAACAGAAAATAACTGGTACCATTTATAAATAATCCGAATTAAAATTTATCCGGATTAATGTATGTACGTGCATACCATTGATATTGCCAATGCACTCCAACTAAAAACATAAGTGTCCAAAAAAAATTAAAAACAAGTGAGTGTATGTTAATATATATATTATTTTATTTGTTAGCATCCAACGAAAAATAAAGTATACGTACTTTAGCAAATTTCTATATGTATAGATTTTTTTTAAAAAAATTATTAACCAAATAATTTTTAAAATTATTGTTTTAAATAATTGTATTTTTTATCATTAAATAATATATATATAAATTATCATTAAAATAGAATTTTATTAACTAAAGTAATTTTTGATATTTTTAAGATTATTGTGTTAAATACTTGTGATTTTTATTGAGTAAAACTGATTTTAGTTGTGAAACTCATAAATTTTTTACAACGTACAATACAAAAGGTTACTTATTAATAGAAAAATGTTAATCATGAAGATAAATTTTATTGCTATAACCATTTAGTAAATGGAATTTTTTTATTAACTTGCCGAGATATACACTTTAAAAGTGATTTACTTTATTCATCTAATTAAAATGGATTTTTCAATACTAACATTTAAAATATAATTTTCAATTACAAAATAATTTTTTAAAATGATTTCTTTCAAGTTAAGTTAATTATGTTTAACGTCAATTGTTTCAATATTAATTTTATCAACATCGAAATCAAAGTCGCGAATCACGAGTAATGAGTGAACTTTCTGTGCAGGCCATTGTACACACCGTGTTGGGCTCGGAACAGAAGGAAAGAGAGCAATGGTGGAATGCATTCATGGAAACATGTAGGAAATGATGGGCTTATTTCCAGCAATGTGTCTGTGGGGTTTTCAAATTACGATTCATTTACTTCCCAAACGAATAATGTGCCCAAAAATAGTTTGTTTCAGTTGAAGAATTTTTCAAAATTAATTTCGTGCAGGCCCTTTTTCTTTTGTATATCTTACAATTATTCAAAATCTTAAACAATTGATGTCCAATTTAATATTTTTTATCTATCTAATTTTGCGCAATCATTAAAAATATTTCTTTTTACAATACTATTAATTATAGAACATAACGTATCAAATTTGATACACCTATTCCAGTTTTGGGCCTCATCAGGCCTGGTAGAATGACTTGGGCTTAGAAGTCAAACAATCAGATGTGATTCTCTTCAATATTATGTTCTGAGTCTCCTTCCAGACGGGAGTTCCTTCTATTTATTTCTTGCTCAAAAAAATTCTCAGTCTCCTACTCGAAAGGGGGTCGTCCCTAACCTCTTGCATCTATGGAGCAAAATTATGTACTTGTAGGATTTGAGTGTACATAACTGTGTTAAATATTTCAAGGGAAAATTTTAGTGTTTATAATAATTCTATGGAACTCAAATATAACTGTTTTCGGCTAAAAATACATGTGACTTAGGTAAAATAAATATGGACTCACATTAAGAAGTGAATCCATAAACTACTACTAGAAATAACTTCAATTATATTTGAGTCTTAATCACTCAAATTAAGTTTTTAACAGGATGTCAAACACCATGCTACTATTAAGCTCACATTAAACACATTTAAATGTGAAACAAACACACTACAAGTTACACTTAACAAGAACTTTTTTTTCCTTATGTAAAAGCTACTTTTCTTATGGATTGCCCAATCCGTAAGTGAGTCATATGATTTTTTAATTTTTTTTTCAAAAATATGTTTTAGGAATTAATTTAAAATTAATAACCCAACGCTCTAACCAACTGAGTCAATAGGTCAATTATATTATAAAATAATTAATGTCGCGATATGTAACACTAAAATTTTTAATGTATATTTAATGCACATGCAAATTTAGATAATAAATTTTGTGACAATTAATTTTGATCTAATAATTAATTTGTTTACATATATAAATTGTAAATAAAAATTATAGGTTTATTAACATAAATCTACTCATGTATTTTTTGGTCTTATTATAATTAATTTTGATCTAATAATATATTTTTTACATATATAAATTTTAAATAAAAATTATAGGTTTCATAAAAATTCATATATGTAAGCATATTAATTATTATATCAAAATTAATTATCATATAATTTATTATCTAAATTTACATGCACATTAATTCATAATTGGAGTTATAAATTATCACAAAATTTATTATCTAATTATAATTTTTAAAATAATTACTATAAAACTCAACAAATTTATCATATATGATAATTCATAATTGGAGTTATAAAAATTGCTTAATAGTTTAAAAAAAAAGGAAAGGGAAAGAACATAAGTTCAAATCTTTCTCACTAACAAAAACACTAATATGTAATAACACAAATAAATATATTTTTTAATAGGAATTTTTACACATAACATTCTCAAGAACTCTAAGTAATAAATTCATTTGATTTTTTTAAAGATAATTCATTTTAAGTTGTATAATAATTGTAATGTAGTTATAATAATTTGATAACAATCAGATTTTTTATAATTATAATTATAATAATAAAAAAGATTAGCAATAATCTATAATAATTATACATATTGTACTTTCTACTGCATTAATATTATTATTATTATTATTACAAATGCAAGTATGAAAAACTAATTGCCATTCATGA